>NC_080557.1:40595000-40870000 GCF_030253575.1 Rhododendron vialii | reverse complement strand
CATCATCATATCATTCATAAAAGTATTTCGACGGAAAGCATTTGATCATTTGTGTGCCTTTTTAACCAATAAACCATCATCCGTCACCCAAAAAATATGACTTCCCTAAGTTTTAATTAGATCCTACTATTTTTTTTAATCAATCCTGACTTGTTTTCCAAGTGTCCGAAGCATTTTAAAGAGTCCCCAGAGTGTCCAAATGGAAAACATTGATATAAAACTAGGACACTTGGAAATGATCCGAGAGCAACAAGAGAGTGTTGGTGTCCGACAAGTGCCAATGACCTCTGACGAGGTGTCTGTACTACATAGATAGCGAATGATTCAAATGAACATGCAGATGCCAACATAAGTTGTAAATACATCAAACAACAAAGAGAGACCCAATTCAACTCCAAAATTCAATTATCTGAAATTTTCAATCTAAAAGGCCAACATAAAGGAATCAGTTCAAAAAATTTATCCGAAGCCGCGTAAAAATCTCAAATGTGATATACAACTACACAGACAAATTACAACAACATTATATATGATATCATCAACGAACATATTAAGTAATTCAAATGATAATCCTTCTTTGGATCAGCGTCCCAAACTCTTAAATAGAATACAAATCACAGAATAGTTTCAGCCAGCAAATCCATCAGAGCCGATTGAATTATCCACACAAATCAAAATAACTAAAACCATCCAATAATACAAAATTCACCATCTAAGAAGAATCGACACAACTCAAAAAGCCCCGTTGCATATACAACATCAGGTCCAGTCTAGTCCAAAAAAATCCTATACATATCAACCACGTATAAATAAATCCGCTTCAAAAAAGATGACTCGGAAATAGAAACTAGCAAAATTCATTTCATAGCGAACAACGGCGAACGATTCACATCATCAGATGTCCTTAAGATCGGAAATTAGAACATGAGAGAGAGAGCTAGAAATTAACGAGAAAAATCCATACACAACAATAGTCACGCAGGGTATTGTTTAGCTTTTTGTGTTTTTGTTTTGGCAAGTCATCGCTCGGTTTAGATTTGGGATAACGGAATAGAGAGACAATCTTTTTTAACGGCAGAGCCGCGAATAGTTGTTTACGTAGCCAATCGCGACACTTTTTCGGGAAAAAATTTCATTAAAATTCGAACCGTTCAAAACACCTTTGGACGGTCGCTATTGATTCCTGTTGTAAAAAAAAAAAACTCAGTGAACAAGTTTCTCTCAAAGATATAGGTTTTTTTTTTTTTTTGAAGGAGGGCAAGAGGGTAACTTTACCTACCAACTCACCTAGGCAATTGCTTCAAAGATATAGGTAATATCCGCAAGTTGGTTGAGATATAGGATTCTTTCAAACTAATCAGAACCAAGAATAAATACTTTCACTTTGTTCGGTTACCCTTTTACTTGGAATCTTTTTGAAAACTCAATTTTATTCTCTTTTGAAAATCTATTATAGGGCAAAGGTCTTGTAATGAATAGGAATCAGTCAAATAATACCAGCTATATCCTGAAGCTGCTCTTTGATTCTCAAATCCTTTGAGATTTCTCGAACAACACGGCTAGAGATTGGGGGCGGGGGGGGGGGGGTGGGGGCGGGCGCTTGGGCAAAGCTGATTTGAGACGGGCGCTTGGGCAAAGCTGATTTGAGAGAGGGGGAATCATCCTAATCGATCTTCTACAACAGACACAGAGAGAGAGAGAGAGGAGTAAAGGTGAAAGGTTTACAGTCGAATCTCTACAACACTGTAAAGGTGAAAGGTAGAAGGGAGCATGTTTACGTTAATGAGGGTAGTAAATGAGGATAGATGAGTGTAGGGGATTATTTTCCCCAAATTGGGAATCGAACGCCGGTTTAAGTTTTTGAAAAGTGCTAAACTTCTAACCGAACAAAGCCTTTACTTTTTAAATTATCGCGGCGGCCGGTGTCAGAGTGTGATGATGATGGTGGCGGTGTGGAGTAGGTGGTGTAGAGATGGTAACGATGAGATAGATGGAGAGGCGGTGGCAAAAGTGGTAGGGAGACGGTGGTAGTGGCTTGGTATAGTGGTGGCCGGTGGGAGGTGATGTGGAGCTAGGAGAGCGTGGTGGCGGCGGAGATGCGATGAAGATAATGGTGGTGTATATGCAAGGGAAGGCAGTGGCACATTTCGGGTGGTGGCCTGGTGGGCAACAATCCAGAACAGCGTTCCATAGTTCCACTATACTTGCAGTTGGTTCGGCTCCCCTCCAGTATACTTCTGTCTATTATCATTTATTGTGTGGTTGATATTCATTTTATACATTCACAAGCATATCTATGGCTACACTTTTGCCACATGGACCTGGCTATTTCCCATCCCAAAGACCATTGTTTTGGCTCACCAAAACGTTGCTTACCATTCCACACTTAACTTTTTTTTAATAACTTTTAATTTTGTCTTTATTTAATTTAATTTTTTTTTTGCGTTTGTTAGTTTTGCGCCAAATTTTTGTGACTTATTGTTTCGTCTTGACTAGACAAATCAGAAAAGTAATTTTTTTTTATTTTACTTTTACTCAAATATTTTCTGAAATAACCACTTTTAAGTATAAAAAAAAAAGTCGAAAAAGTCGTCATATTTTGCTAAAAATTAATTATTTCTTAAAATATTTGGATAAAAGTAACAAAAATTTACTTTTTTGATTCGTCTTGCGATGAATCGGAAAATAAAAAAAGTTAAGCGCAAAACTGATAAACGCGAAAAAAATTCAAATAAAGACAAAACTAAAAGTTAGCGAAAAAGATAAGTGGAATGGAAATGGGCCCAACAAGTCAAACAAGTCAAAATACCACGGAAAGAAAAAAAAAACTTAAAATATAAGCACAACAAGTTTAGCAATACAACTCTGGACACAACTTTAAAACACAAGTGCACAAAGAATTGAATAAGAACAAAAAAAATAATCCAAATGGAATTAAGCTAATAAAAAAAGCCTGAAATTTTGCTTGTTTGAACAATACTACATGCACAACTTTAAAGCATAACTGTATCTAAAACCATTGGATGCACATGGGTCTACTTGAATTTTACGGTTGCGGAGACAATTGAGTTGAATTTTAAAGTTGTGTTGCCAGACTTGTTGTGCTTGTATTTTACTCCCTCTATTTTTATTTTTTTTTGGTAATGCAAGGTTCCCGGGCTAGCTTGCGCGCACTTCGGACTAATCCCTACAACCCCTTCCATAGCCGTTTCACACGCATACGGAGGGTGAAGTGGCTCCAAGAGTTGTTGTCTGTTGGTAAGGAGAATCGAACCTGAGACCTTAAGATAGAACAAACACCTAAGTCCCAGGCCAAGACCACTTGGCCAACCACTTAGGGTTTACTTCCTCAATTTCTAAATGAAAGTCCTTGTTACTATTCCGTACTTCAAAAAAATATTTATATTTTTCAATCTAGGATACTAAAAATACCCAATATGGATCTTGTTTGATAGATCTCAATTAATTTTATTATATAAAATTTTTAAAATTATAAAAAATATTATAAATTAAAAGATATAAACAAGACAAAAATAACAAAAAAAAAAGTGAAAATGCACTATCATTTAGGAATGGAGGGAGTAAGTTTTTTTTTTCATTGTGTTTTAACTTGTTGCTAGACTTGTTCAAATCAGACTTGATTCTTGTTTTGGCGAGCCAAAATAGTGGGAAGCTTTGGAGTGGGAAATGGCCAGGTCCATGCGGCAAAAGTGTAGCCATAAATATGGTTGTGGACGTATAGAGTGAATCTCAACCACACAATAGATGATAATGGACAGAAGTATACTGGAGGGGAGCCGAACCCACTTGCAGCAGTGTCATGACAAAATTGATGAGCTTTTCTCATCGAAGGCTTGATTATGGTTCAAAATGGTGTTAGTATGTGATCATACTACAAACAAATCAAATTTCTGCCCAAGTCAAAACACATTGCAACAAGCTTCCACTCAAACATCATGTTTAGCCTACAGGCTACAGCAGTAGCGGGAACACAATAGTGTCCACCATGGGCTAGAGTGCAGAAGCTACGGTTGCAGGTCCTGCCATTGGGGTCCGTTGAGTTTAAGCAATGAGCCAATGAGCACCATTGAGTGTGTGCGTGCTTGGAGAGAGAGAGAGAGAGAGAGAGAGAGAGAGAGAGAGAGAGAGTGAGCGAGTGACTGTGGATGATAACGCAGATGCAAGTCCTAACAAAAATCTAGACAAAACAACACGCTCAATCTGTTCACATATCCTCTTCAAAAAAATAAAATAAAAATCTGTCCACAGACGGCATACGACAAAGAACAACACTAAATATATGAGCACATCCACGGGCAAAAGCATCACAAAAAGATACAACCATCAAGTCATCAATGGTGACTACATACCCCATGCAAGTAATCCGCGAGTAAGAGTTCATCACATATCTCTTGAATCTACGACAACAAAACAAAAACAAAAACCAATACCAACAATGATGATACAAAAAGCAGCACAAAAACGAGATTCACTTCGACATAAACATGGAGAATGACAAACGATACATGATTGCACAAGCCCAAATGCAAATTCAACGACAAGGTTCCCATTCAGATAAGTAAGAGTTTAACAGCACCATCACCATCCACACAATTCATTTTTAAGAGAAACATCTGATACAAATGGACCCATGACGACATTCCAACATTTGGAAATGTGCTATCTCCAAGTATATTAATACATATTGGTAACCAAAAAGGCTAGGAAGACAATCGTGCAATACTATCACCTCTTCTTAAAACCGTACTTTTTACGCTCATAGAACAAGTCTGTCTTGGCACTTCCCAAATTGACAATTTTCGGACAGCCATCTCTATCTTTCTCCTGCTGTGTGCACTCCTTGCAATAATAGGCATCAGAGATTCCCACTCCTCCACAGATGACACATCGACCCTGAAAGGATCCGTAGTTGCATTCATCACAAACTCGCACGAGTGTGCAAGGGCGCACATAGGAGTCACAAATTACGCATTTGCCGTCATCTTTCTCACATAATCGTCCAATGGCAATACCTGGCTGCTTCCTGCACATTATTAAATCAGGATGATGCTTGGCCATTCTTCCTGCAACAAGGTCTTAAGTCCCAAACTTGATGTAACCTGCAACCAATTACACGAGGGTCAGTACTGTCTATGAATAAACTACCAAGCAATCAGCAATGATTTTCCAGTGAGAAAATATGACAAATAACTGCAACCGTTTTCCTTTTGTCAATCTGCAGACTTGGTTTGCCTGGACCGTTACTGTCCCTTAAAATGACACACATACAAATCAAGAACTTTTGGCCCAGGGGACTTTAACTGGTTCAATCATTTTCGGCGGCTAAGGAATGTCGAAAGGAGTTGGTTAATGGGAGCAGGGGTCAGGAGTTCATAGAGTAGATGTTTAGAAAAAGCAACTCAAACGGGAAAATTAGAACAATAGATATTAGATAGGATAAGGTGCAAGCACCTAGCTTGTGCCAACCTACAAGTTGTATATATAAATACAGGGCTAGTGTTGACGAATGACTAAACGAAAGAACCAGGGTTGCTTGTACGGTTGTACCTGTATCTTCATCACAAAGCCGCAGCCTCACATTCAAATAAATTAGACAGATTGACTGAACAATTATTGTGTTTCACAGGAGGGTAATCTTCACCAAAATCTTAGTCCTACGCAGAAATAGTCGCAATTTTTACTTTGAGAATCCGTGCTTATTGCTTAACATAATTGTTGGGCTCCAAAAAAGCACAAGTTCAGCACCAGCTTTGGAAGCAGTGTACCAGCATGCTCCCAATCATTGCCTAAGAGCACCTCCACTCCTTACTCAAATTTGAACTCAAACTCAAATTTGAGTAAAAATCACCCAAAACACCGCTACACTCCTTACTTAAACCCATACCAAATTTGAGTTTTACTCAAGTTTCTCCCCAAATTTGGTTTGAAACCAAATCCTTACTCAAATTTTGAAAACTATTTTCTCCCATTCAAATTTACAACTATGCCATTAATGAAACCTTTTACTCAAATTTATGCCTAGATTTGCATTTGCCCATTGGATTGCTTCATACAAAATCAAGTTTTTATCCAAATTTTTACTCAACTTGGGGTAAAAATTTGGGTAAGGAGTGGAGATGCTCCAACAGGTTAGGCACCCATTTCACATTTTGACACAATCGGCCGACTTTGTCTTGTTTTGGACTTCCTCAAGCTTTGTTTTAAATATTTCCTCGATGGTTTTGGGCTTCGATTGCAAGTGACCCTAATTCGGAACAACTCAAAAGCCCCGTTACATATACAACATCTTGTCCATTCTAGTCCAAAAAAATCCCTATACATATCAACCGCGTATAAATAAATCCGTTTCTAAAAAAGGTGACTCGAAAATAGAAACTATTAAAATTCATCTCTTAGCGAACGGAGAACGATTCACATCATCAGATGTCCTTGTGATCAGAAATCAGAACATTAGAGAGAGAGAGAGAACCAGAAATTAATGAGAAATTCCATGCACAACAATACTCATGCAGATATGATATAAACACGCAAAGTAAATCGAAGAGAGAATTAGCAGAAAACCAGCTCACCGGAGCAGAAGAGAGAGATGAAGTCAGAGAGAGAAACTCCGGTGGAACCCTGGCCGCACAAGCAAAAGGAATATGGAGAGAGAGAGATGAGCAGGGCTTCAAGAGCGTGCTCTAATTTTACGCAAATGCCCTAAGTTTTATTACTGTAGTACCGTAAATGTCATCCGTAAGTCGGTTTAGCTTTTCGTTTTTGTTTTGGCAAGTCATTTGTTAGTCGGTTATAACTTGCGTTCACACTCCATTTTGATTGTGTTTGCATGAGAGCCAAGTATAAGCTTTGAAATGTTTATCTCATGGATATTAATACATTTTAACAAATATCAATACATTTTTTCTCTGATATTAATGTACTTTTTATCTAGTATCTTATACGCTTTGGACGGATTTTAAAATAATCCTTCTTAAATTATTACAATTTGTAAGCGCTTTTAGTAAATAAACAAGGAATGAGAGCATAAATTCAGGATCATACTAAAAAAAATTATCTGAATAAGTTGAATCTGATCAATAAAAATTAGAAAAGTTAATGAGCAGTGTAACTAGTGTTGCTATAAAGCACCACGTGATTCCATTAATTTCTGGTTGATGTGATTTTTTCATATTTTGTTTGAATTTTAATGCTTTTAATATTTCCATCCTTTAATCTTAATTTTTTTTAAAAACAACTAATGCTATTTTTGAATTATAGCAAAAGGAGTTTCACAAGTAAAATTTCAATTTTTTTTTTGCGCCAATTCAAAGATCGCAATTGATTTAAAACATTAAGGAGGTTGTTTGCTTTGTTTCGTAATAGGTAGACAATATTAAAACTAAGTTTTCCAAAACAGTAAAATTGCTTCATTGAAAATAAATTTATTATAAGCAACCCTAATTAGTTGGAAACACAACCGCAAGAGTTGTATGAGCCAAATTCACTCGAAAACACTACCACAAGAGTTGTATGAACCCATTATCCTCAAATGCGGGCATCAAGTTGCAATACCAGGAGCGCATTCGCCAAATTGCCTCACTATAATGTTAAATCACTTGTTCATGCTCCACACTAATTATCGATTGACATCTAAAGTAAAGATGATGAATCTCAATGTATTGACCAACCACCGATGTAATATGCGCAAGTCTATTGAGATTTGGGATTCCTTCAAACTAAACAGAACAAAAGAATAAATACTTTACTTTTTTTGAATTATCAAGGTAGTGTCACAGTGTGATGATGGTGGTGGTGTGGAGTAGGTGGCGCAAAGATGGTAGGTACAGATGGAGAGGCAGCGGCAAAAGGTTGTACGGAGACGGTGATAGTGGTGGGAGGTAATGGTGCAGGAGAGGCTGGTGGTTGTGGAGATGTGGTGAAGATAATGGTGGTATATCCAGAACAGTGTTCCACTATACTTGCACCGGGGAAGCCAAAACTCCATGAGAGGAGGGAGCTTTTTCTCCCGGAGTTACAAATGCTCATCAACTTCGTCATTACACTGAATGCAGCAGATAAGTTCTTTTTTTTTTGGAAAATGCAGCAGATAAGTTCACAAGAGAAACCTCCAAACAACTTAATTGAAAACATACAAAATCAAGTTACTGTTACAAAAGCTATGAAATCAATGCATCAAATCCAAATTCGCCACCTCAAAGTGTGGCATGTTTTTCGATATTAAGGCCATGTACTTCAGCACTACCATGACCCTTCAGCGCCAGCAGTAGGGTTCTGAAAAGCAGCCAAATTCCAGGAAGTTTTCAAGGCGTAGGGCGGATAAATGGTCGCACCCTCTTCTGTGATTTTCGCTATCTGCAATTTCAGGATATGAAGTATCAGATACAATGGTAAGTATGGCTTGCAGAATAACACAACCAATTGATTCTTGCAAGAGTCCTTGCCGTGGAAAAGAGAATTTCTCCCATAACTTGGCACAACACTTCAAACCAATGATGTGAAAGAGAGAGCTCAAAACTTAGTCGGCTCAGGAGAAGTACTTCCCAGTTGGACTAAATTCTGAAAGGAAATGCCCTAAAGGACAAATTTCATACTCCCATCTCCAGACAAGGACTCCCCATTAATTGTGGGCATTGGAAGAACTTACTTTCTCGTATTATAACAGAAAAGCCCCATAGAGAGGAAAACAAGTTCATGCTCCAATCTATATACTAGGACTCTCTGTTAATTGGGTTGGGGGAATCATTATAATGAAGAAACCACGTTATCAACAATACTAGGAATTTTAACAAGTTAAAAGTACAAAAAAGGACACTCCTTATTTTTTCCATTCACTTTTGCACCTATGCAGGCCAACACTACTCCCTATTTTTGCCATTCACTAAACTAAGTTATCCCAATTTACATGAGAAACCTTTTGAAAGGTCTGCCACCATCCTGAGTGGTTGGCATTGGTGCTAGGGCAAAAGTGGAAAGGATTTCAATTAGCTAGCCACCTCCACTGGCTAAATGTAGCTAGTGAAAAGTACCAAAGGCAAAATAGCTAGTTGGGTAGGAAGCTTGTTGCATTGGCAAAAACGGCCATAACTAGCTATTTAAGCGAACAGGACTCATTTAAAGAGCCTCTTTGAGATGCTATAAAACTCCATGAGGATGTAGCACTGCATAACACAAATCAAAATGCATCACAGCTACATAGGATATAAGTTCAGTTCGAGCAATCTACTGTCCACCGCTTAAGCGCAAAACTGAAAATTTATACTACCATTGGTCATGCACGCAAGTGATGATAAACCAATGCTAACGGGCCCAAGTGATGATAAACCCATGGTTAACAGGCCCAAGGGATGATAAACCTATGCCTCAGGGCTTTAATGCAACTCATGAAATGCTAAAACAGAAATCTATACTCAGAACTTTAATACGATAAGAATGCCACATGGTGAAGTACGAAGTCATTCGTGGCAGATCATATTCAGGCCACTCACACACACACACACACACACACACAGAGAGAGAGAGAGAGAGAGAGAGAGAGAGAGAGAGAGAGAGAGAGAGAGAGAGAGAGAGAGTAGTGCTAACTACTCCAGAGAGCCTGAGATATATTGTCCGCAATTTTTCCTCAAGGTTTGCCTTCAAATATAGCATATAACTTAGAACAAAGAGTTCGATTAAACTTCCACATCAACTAGATAACAAAAGAACCATTTAAATCTTCCATTCACATCTCCTTCCCAACTTAATCAATGCACTGAACATCTGAAACGTTGACAGAATCTGAAGTAATGGAAAGTCATACTGAACTTTTGCCAGTCAGTGAAGAATAGGGATACCAAGACGATGCAACATGCACCTCATACAAATATTTCTTAAGTCCAGCAGTCTCAGCAAGACAAGGAATGCAATTGGAAAGTATTCTCTACGCGAATATATCAAGTCAATATAACAATAACTTCACTAGAATACCCTTCAATAGCATACAACGCCCAGCGATATATGGAAATAGACATGAATTTCAAAGGGGATCACGAAATACAAGAACCCATCCAGTGGATTTTACAGAGAAAAGAAAACAGACATACCTGAAACTTGTTGATAGCAGATCTATCACGATAGAGAAGTACGCGCATGCATTTCTCCAGTAGCTTAACACCATCCTCAAAACTTATATCCTTGTGCCATTCAGCGCGAAGAATAGGCCTTGCAAGGTGATTTCCGAATCCAGTTGCCACATGGTCATCCTCGAAATGAACTCCAATCATACTGACCTGAATCACATAACAAAGCAAATCACCCATAGCCCAGAATGCATAAAGCTTTTCCTTAAGCATCGGGAAAATAAAACAAGCAATAACTACCATTCCAAGATACTTCTGACCCTTTTTCACCCCTCCAAGTATAAGAGAATTCCATAGTGGGTCAAACTTGTTGCGACGGTTGTACATCACCCGAGTCAAATAACTATGCACTTCTTTAGGCCCCAATGAGTTCCCGTCATCCCACATATTGTCGTACAAGCTGTCCAAATGAAGTACTCATATAAAAATAGTCAGCACAAGAACAGAAAGAAATCTGAGAGACGCGACTAATTTCTTCAACAATCTCAAATTCATACAAGCAACTCAAACAAACAAAAATCAACAAAAGAAATAAGTTCAAGCAAATTACTACTTGCTGAGTCTTTCTACAGGTGGGATGCTTACATAAGCTCATCAAGGTAACGCAAAATCTCCTGGAAATCACTTATCTCTCCACTGCCGCCAACGAGAGAGTGTTTCCCAACAGGCTTCAACCGCTCCACACTCTTGTAACGCAAGGTGGATCCGTACGAACCTGTGTTAGAATTTAGAAGCCTTATTAACCGAAACAGACATAGTTTACAGACTTCGTCATAAGCACAACAAGGATGCATGTTTTGGCCCAGGTAGAAGTATGGTGAATCGCACAAGCAACAAATTGATGCTATCTACCTATAATTTAAGGACACGGGGACACACCAAATTATTCATGTTCTTCAATAAATTTGCTCCATTTTCAAAGATAAATGTGTAAATATGCCTCACGCAGTTCGTGCAAAGTATAAGAGTTCAATGCATAAATCATGCTATTGCAATTATGAAAGGTGTTTGCTAAGTGAATGTCCAACTAAACATATTTCTGGTCGTATACCCTTATCCGAGTATGGAGTGTCCAACATGAGTACTTTATCTTTTGAAGAGTCCATGCAACATGAGGCGCAGGTAATGCATCTACATGGGAGATTCATCTATTCCCTGTGTCTTAAGACACATGAACACCAGATTATTCATATTTCTTTACATACTTATGTGCTTCCTATGGTGAAATGTTGTTTACAAGGTACAATAAAGCATTTCATTCATAATTACATAGTAAAATCGAACTACCAAAAATGCTAGCTTAGTGTACACATATCCCAACCCATGTCTCTATCTATACAATCATATTATCAAGTAGTAGTTAGTATCAATAACAAGTGCAGAATATTATAAAATCAACTCATCTTTATGGCAAGATAAACGTGTCATAAAAATTCAGGAATGGAAAAGTAAAGGCTACCTGCCATATCAGCAGCCATGAGAATACCATCCTTGTACTTGATACCAATCACTGATGTACCAGTGACGTATGGATACCTGTACCAATAGTCATCATTTTAGTAATTCCATAATCAACAACCCAAAGGATCATTTAGTCCTTTGCAGACTTCGTACCCAGGAATAACCACAATATGCAACATACACATATGCATGCGCTTGTTTATAATTACGTGAGCATATATCTTCAGGTGAATGTTATGGGCCCTGGTTCAGTGGTTCAACCCGCAAAACTAGGAGTTGATAGTCTTGAGACCACTGCTAGAGCCACCCTCCACCAGTCTCACACATATTTTCAGTAATTATGACAATCATGTGTCAACTGTGCTATGTAGAATTTCAAACTAAAAATCCATGGAATAGAAAATTAGTTAATTAAAAAACTTGTGTAACCTTCAAACCCAACACACTTGTAAAAACTGATTTACTTTTAAAATTTCCTTTTTGAAGCAAGAGATAGTGATGTATTTGGGTTCCTTTTTTCACACCTGAACACCTCTCAATATCTAATTAATAAAGGAGGGAAAAACGAGCTAAGCCCATCACTTCATCTTCATGGGTCCTAATTGTGTTACCATTTCCATATTGAACCTCAAATGGCTTCAATAACCCCAATTTTGTTTAAAAAGCAATATAAGAGTATTGCAAGGGGGCGTCACCCTACTATATCAAAAGACGAAAAATCCTTCCTACGCCAAAAAAAATGAACCAATGTAAGCCCAATATAAGATTACAATGCCCATCTGTGCATCATCCGGTTCTTTTATTTTCCATTCCATGAACACCCCAACAAACTTCAAGGCGCAGTCCTCCACGCCACTTTACTCCTTCCATTTCAACATGTCATGGCCCAAAATTCAAACAACTGAAAAATCAAAGCTGGCAAACTCAACCCAAAAATCGACAATAACATTCTCCACAACTCCGACGCCGACTCACAATGAAGCAACAGGTGTTCCACAAAATTCTCCCCCTTCTTGCATGCAAGAGAAACTCCCTACACAGGGGCGGCTCCAGGATTTCAGCCCACAAAAATGTTCAGGTAATTTTTCTATTCAAAACACTATATAAAAGTAAAAGATAAGAGTATTTATTTTGGTTGAAAATAAATTGGGCATAGTTTATTTTTGATTTGTTGAGCTATAATGTCTACTTACTCACAAATGAAGTGAATTTTAATTTACTTTGGCTTCATACGAATGATCCAGTGTAGACAATATTAGGGGGGGGAAAACTAAATTATGTGGAAAAAAATAAAATTTTATAGTATTTTCTGTACCCAGTGAGTTCGCTTGAACCCTCTCAAACAATGGTAAAGCTGCCCCTACCCTACAGCACACGTTAGCCAACATATGAATGGCGCTAGGGTCCTTTCCGCAAAGAAAAAACAACATTTAAGTCTTCCAAACATGCTTCAGAGGAAACCTCTCCCCTCTAGCCCCCCAAAGCAGGGAATAAAAGGATCTCAGTGCAAAGACACCACCTTACCTATCCACTTGAGCTTGTCCTCCCTCACCCCAGTACCACTAAACTGATAAAAGAAGTTCCATGGACACCCTAACATCCTCCAACTCCTAATCATAAAAGAGAAGTTCAAGCAAAAATAGGTTCTAAAACAAGCCCGCCTTATGCATCCCAAAGATATTTGGCAACTAAAGTGCCTAGTCTCCGACGAAGCAGAAGTGGCAAATGACCAAAGAGCATCTGAAATCTCCATCCGATGCACATATGGGAATAAACGAGATGGTCCCCATCCCCATTGCAAGAAACAACATTCAGTTGCAGGTATGTATTATAATTTTTAAATCATATACCTAAATGTGTATACATCAAGAGTTGTACTAGAACATAGCAAGACAAAAACAATTCACCCTTTTTTCCTTGATAAAAAAAAACCTAGACGGTAAGCATATAAAATGTAATAAAGAGAAGCGAGCCTACTGTTACTGAAAACTCGTCTAGGAGCTATAGCAAGAAGGTCACTTGAAACACATAAACAAGCGAATTACAAATTGAATCCAGCTGAGTATAATTAGGAGCTATAGCAAGAAGTAAGACTAGGAGGCACAAGTCGTAATTAGGAACTGATGATAACAAAAAGGTAATTACAAATTAAACCTATTCTATTTCAGAGACCTAAACACCAATTCGAACCCAAATAATGCGGCTAGATGATTAAGCTGGATAATTTCTGTTTTATACGCGTAGATATATATAATAGAGACATGGAAATACGTACTGTGTTCTCTCTAATGCTGCTTCAGAGATCAGCGAGTTGTTTTTAGCTTGATTGGATTCAACCAACTGCATAAATAACGCCCCCAAAACGTACGAAAACTAATGAGAACAACAATTTGTGCAAGCATCGACGACGAGCAGAGAGAGAGCAACGGAGACTTACGTTCATCTCGGAGATTGATTCGATCGGAGGGATTTGGGAAATTTCGCTGAAGAAACCAAGGCAAAATTAGGTTTTGATCTGGAATAGAATAGAGAGTTATGAACTTCGGACTCAGCTTGCCCTTCTGACAAGAAAACCAAGGAAAGCTCAACCGGATCCAAACCAACCCGTGGGCTTTTTTTGGCCCCAAAAGAAATTTGGGTCTGGACGTTACTCGGGCCCAAGAAGGCTTGAAAGTTAGGCCCGGACATTAGTTTTGAGGCATTATTGCCGTTTTTTTTCTTCCAATTTTGCCCTTAAAGCAAACCAACTAATATGATGCTGGAAGTGGTCTCATAGCTCAATTGGTCGAGAAGGTAATAGGGATTTTCATTTGGTGAGTGTTCAAACCCCACCCTTCATTACCCTTTCTCCTAAGATAGAATCGATTAGGATTTTCTTGTTTGAGAAAAAAAAAAAAGTAATATAAGATACCAGATCAAACGAACTTCAGTCGTCAACTTCCATCTAATCTACCAACCGATGTCTCAAGTCCCACACTCGTAACTAATCCCTACTTTAAACCCGTCATCTTTAAATTTACCTATTGACGCCACAGCTACCATCAAATATCAATCCTAAATACCAATTCACCATCCTCTTTGTGGATATTTGGATTTAACGGCCCGTTTGGATGCAGAGAAAGAATTTGGGGTATTAGTTAATAGAGGGATAATGTAGTATGGGGTATTAAATCGTTTAAGGGTTCGGCTTGGGTGGGGGGGAGCTGCCTCTTCCTCCCCCCGGGCACCTCCTCATCCTCTCTCTCTTCTTTTTCCTTTCTCTTTTCCCTCTAACTTCATCGAACCACCCTCTTTTCCTCTGTTTGTGTCGCTTGATCTCCGATTTCGTTTTCTTCTCCGGCATCTGTTCTTATCGCAGCGTTCATTGTTGGGTGATCCTGGGTTGTGGCTTAACGGTGTTGGCTGGAAAGATCTGTCAGATGAGGTCAGTTTCGGAGGTTCGCGACCCCCACCAGTTACTCTGCTGGGTGTTCACCGGTTTGCTTAATGGTGTGGGGGTCGCACCAGCGGGTCGGTCGCCGTAATGGGTGGTCGAGCTGTGGGCGTTGCTCCAGTGGTGTTCGGCGATGTGGATTTCTGTTGTTAGGGTTTTGTTTTCTTTTTGCAGGTGGTGTTTCAATTGTTTCCTGGTGGTAGGGGGCATGGAATATTGGGGTTTCTCGGTAGCAGTGTAGGGGTTGTTTGAACGGCACCAAGGGTTTCAACGGTAGCATGGGATTTTCGGCAGCGAGGCGGCTTAATGCAACGACGGCGGTATGCTTCAGGGGTAACAACAGGGACTGGTTCCCATGGTTCCGGTGGAGGCTACGATGCTGTTAGAGGTGAATGGTGTCTGTGCCGCTCCGGGCAGCAACATGGGTTGGTTCCCCAAGTCGCGGTGGTGGCAGGGATCATCTTTCCGATGACGGGCTGTTGACGGGGGCTGTTGGTAGCTATTTTAGGGCTGTTGTGTTTGAGCTAATTGTAATATTTGGGTTTTTAGACCCATAGGGGTGTTTGGGCTTCGGCTCAAAGGGTGTCCTTGATTGGCTTCTTGCCAATTATTGGGTTTGGGTCTCGGATTGGGCAGACGATTGTTTTTTGAACATGATGTTATTTCCTTGCTTTTGTTAGTCTTGTAACAATTTCAAGATTAATGAAATTTTTTTGTTGTTCAAAAAAAAAGTTAGTAGGGGGTATTAGTTAATAAGGGATGGTCCACGTTGATGTAATGTTTATAAAGGAGGGATTAAATAGTAGGTTGTTTGAATGAGGTATTAGAGAATATGGATTAAATAGTACTTTGTTTGGATGGAGGATTAATAGGGTGTATAAGAAAGGATGAATGATATAAAAAGCTACCAAATGACCCTTTTGCCCTTGTGCAGTGTTAAGTTAGATTATTCATTATGATTAATATAAAATTATAAAAATTAATTACTTTTTCATATTTAAGCAATATTAGCCCTAAGAAAGTCGTAGAACCAAATATCTCTTAAGGCTAGCTAACGAGAGCCCTAGAGTCAAAATTTAATTATGATCCTTTAGAATAAAATGATCAGAAAATTAAAATCTTTCCACCGATTCAAACAGATTGAAATTTGGAACACTAATTTTTTTGCTCGGGTTTCCCCCCACCAAGTACAATGTTCATTTTAATTTGTTTTTCCGGTGAAAGTGTTCTTTTTTGAGATTTTTTTTGTTTGAGATGGGTCAAAGTGCACTTTCTTTTATCAATTACTCCAGTAATTGAATAGTGGTAGGACTATAAAAAACAGGTACTTTCTTTTATCCTTTTCTTTGTTCTTATCGCCATGAGAGAGAGAGAGAGAGAGAGAGAGAGAGAGAAGAAAGAGAACAGTGGCAGCAGCGGCAAAAAAAACGGTGGCAGCAGCAACAGTAGAAGGAGGGGAAGAAGAAGAAGAGAGAACGGCGCCTACGGCTTAGTGTTTTCCCTCACTCCGATTAGTCTCCCTCTCTCCGATTTACTGTTCTTTTTCTTCCTATTCTTGTTTTGTTGTCGTCAAAATTCAGAAACTCAGGCGGGTTAGGGGCTGAGGGAGGGGGATAAGGAGGGGTAAAATCATCCAATTTGAAGGGGTATTGGGGGAATAACTTAATAACACCTCAAACCCTGTCCGAAAATATGACCGGCCAATCCCTTCTTCTCCGATCTTACCGAAGGAAGAGGATTATGGAATACCCCTGAGTTTGTGGCTCCCAAACGGAGGCAAAGCATGGGGCCCCGGTCTTATAAAGGGGGGGAAAAACTAATCCCTCTTCCTATAGCAGCATCCAAACAGGGCCTAAGGGGGTTGGTTGAAGTTGGGTATGTGGTATGTCTTTGGATCTCAAATGTCATATGAGTCTAATGTGACCATTTTTGTCGTAAGCCCATATAGACATTGTTAACCAAAGTAGCTTGAAAGAAACTTAGTGTGCGTTTGGGAAACTCACCCTTATTTATTTTCTCTATAAGTCTATTTCTCGGGTCGTTCTATATTAGGTTTGATTTAATTGGTATAGATCACACATAATTGATGTAGTTTTCCATTATTCTTATCCTAGTGATTGATATAATAAAAATAAGCGTCTACAATATCTCTCCTTTTTTATTTTTTCTCAACGAACTGTTGCACTTTTCATAAATTGAAAGTGTGTGTGTGTGTATATATATATATGAAAAAAAGGGATAACCCTACGTCATAGATGTACAAGGAGAACAATGATTAAAAATAGGGAAAAAAACCGAAATGGTCCTTGTAGTTTAGTGTTTGTGTCAACTTGGTCCCTACAGTTTGAATTGGCTTGATTTACACTCTGTAGTGTCATTTTGTTCCAACTTGGTCAAATTACTAACTGCTGTTAGAATCCATTAACCCCAGATACGAATGGACCCTTTTTCTAGGGTTAAAATCGTAATTTGTCATTCTCCTCTTACCCTAATAGACCTCTAAACCAAAACACAGAGCCTCATTGTTCCATTCTTCATTTTTCATGGCTTTCATTATCTATTTGTCACGCCCGGGATTTTACCTTCGACCGAAACGCGTCTCATTCGCCTTCGGAGGGAAGTAGTGAGAAGGATTATGGCCAAAATAAGTTATCCGATTGCTATGGATTGCGACGTGGTTCTTGAAAAAAAAGAAAAAATAAGGAGTTTTATATTCTATAAAAGGGGTTCGGGTATTTTTGAAAAATGTTTGAATTTTAGAAAATGAAGTGGGTTTTATTTTAAAAAGAACCGAGCTTTCATTAAACTGCCTACATATCTCCGGGTAAAGGAGAATCAGGTCTGGCCATAGTTCGGGCCATAAAAGGGGTTTAGAAAAAAAACTTAGAGTCTCCATCGGATATAGAGTTTAGGTGTGCCTTGTCACCTTTTGAATATTGGAAGAATAATTCAAGTATTTTAGAAAAAAATAACACGGGCTAGAGAACCCGAATTTTAGAAAAAATTGACTCCGTTTGCTTTTTAGGAAAATGTTTTAGGTTTGCGAGGTTAGAAAAGAAAGGGTTCGGTAATTTTCACTAGATAAGGGACCTATTTGTGTCAGGAGTTAACGGAGGCTAACAACAGTTAGTAATTGGACTAAGTTGAAACAAAATGAAATTACAGAATGTAAATCAAGTCAATTCAAACTGCAGGGACCATGTTGACACAAACACTAAACTACAAGGATCATTTCGATTTTTTTTCCTTAAAAATAACAAGTGTACAAATGAATGCAGTTGACAAATAATTGGCCAATGCCATTCAGTTACTCTATCCGTTTCAAATTGCCGATCCTCCTAAAAAGTCGCACGGAAAAACAAATTGAGATGAAAGGAGTAATCAATATCTCATTGCCAAATCTTTGTATTTTTTTTCCATTCTTTCTATACTACAGTATTTTCACGCAATTGCGCTTTTTCTCATATCTCCGGGGAGTTCTATCCGCACCTCGTCTGCAAAAGAAAGCTCAGCCGGGCTCTGCTCCTCCTCGACAATTTCACCATCGTCTCGGGTGAGTCGACGGGAGGCGAATTCGGTCGGAGTTGGCGTTCGATAATGAGAAGAGCTCTCCGGTGAATTCGTACGGCTGTTAGTATTGCTCCATACGGAATCCTCCCGATCTCGCCGTGGTGATTTTGAACCGGCTCGTTCTTTCTTCCTCTTGTCCCTCACCCCCGCGTGCCATTGCCTTATCACGTGCGCAGTTTGGTCTTCTAGCACTGCGCTCTTGAAATGCGTTCCCATCTGTGTAAAACAAAACACCAAGGTTCAAGCACGCTTCATCGCAAATAAATTGAGAAAATTATGCACGAAAGTACTTTATTTGTTGATCCCAAAATCGCAAGTTGTTTGAAGAGGACACTAAAAAATGAACGGAAGTAGCAGTCTTTTTTCTTTGAGAGAGAGAGAGAGAGAAAATAAACCTGGGTTACAAGGGCATACAGGGGAAGAGTAATATAACTGCAAAGGACTTGAACCGTCACCCTACAAAACATCATTTGAAAATGGAAGTCTTAGACAAATTAAAGAAGCTTTTGTAAATGGTTGAAATGTTAAACCAAACCATTTTCCTCTAAGCAAATTGTGTGTATTTGTGTGATTGTGTTAGAGAGAGAGAGAGAGAACCACGGTGTATGTATTAGGGTACTTACGCTAATACCACCCTAATGATAACGATCTCCACCCGCTCATGGTAACAAGAATGAAACCCATATTGCAGCTGAAATAACAAGGGAAAAATTAAAAGGTCTCCAATGGGAAAATACAACGAAAAAAGATTGAACAAGGCGCGCTGAATTAATACCGTCACAAAAATGAAAAAGGCAAGCTCAAATGCATTCTGCACAGAACAATCAATCAGACAGTGTTTCCAAAAATAAAAAATTCAATCAAACAGTTTAGTTTTTAGTTATAAACGAAACAAAAAGAGTAATTTCTTAACTAAGGCCCTGTTCCGCTAAGGTTCTTACCGTGAATAGAATGTAATGAATGAGTGTCAAGACGTATTCTGGATGTCCGAACCAGAAGAGGTTGTCGTTGGGTTGGACCACGGGAGTTCCTTTGATGACACTGTTGTGATCTCTCAATTGAAGCGCCATTTTCGCGACGATTACTTCAAGTTTGGTTCCGATAAACAGCACCGTCTAAACAAATTATATATGCAAAAGAAAATGAAAATATTAGCGACGCAGAAGAAATCGAAACATCATCTAAACAAATTATATATGCAAAAGAAAATGAAAATATTAGCGATGCAAAAGAAATCGAAACATTATCCGACGTATAAAACGAGAAAATCTAAGATTCAAAAATGTCTAATGAGTAATGAGATCCAAACATGGCTTCTTCTTCTTCTTTATTATCCTTTTTTTTTTTTCGCGTTAGTTAGTTTTTCGCCAAATTTTTATGCATTAATGATTCGCATAGACGAGAAGAATCGAAAAAGTAAAAAATTATGACTGTGCTGTATTTCTCGATTACTTCGACACTTACAATGAGTGGAAGGAACGACACCCACAGGTATACGTGCCAACCTGTTTCCATAAATACCATTCAAACGAATAATTAATGGAAATAGTCATAGGAGAAATTAAGGGGTATAAAAATTAGTGCATGTTTTGGTGTATAATACAGACAGGGGCCGATATATGAGTAATTCATTCTCACCATATACATCCACGAGCAAGAATATAACAACCAGAAACCACATGGAAGGGCTGCACATGTCAATTAGTAAGGTGAATTTCGTAAAATAATAGTAACTTTAATATTAGAAAATTATTATAAACTCTAGAAATTAAAATGCCACCTTGGGACAGAAAGAACACCCTCAAATTACTACTACTAAATAATACGTAATTGTGCAATGGATTGCGAAAAAAGAAGAACAACTTTTGCGTACCTGACGCCGACAACAACTTTAAAATCATCTTCTAACGACCGTCGTATGTATTTTTGGAAGTTGAACGTGTTGTTTGTCGACAAATGAGCCTACAATTAACAAATTCCACCGAATCCAGTAAGTATTATCGCGCAAGGTCCACTAATTTACACGTACGTTTACTAAAAATACAACAAATGTTTTTTTTAAACGTGTTTCATGTGTCCTTGAGAAATGATAATGGCATCGGAATCAGAATACTAACAGCGATGAAGCCATGGCGCAACGTGAAATAGTCAACTTTGGCAACTGAATGGAAAAATTGCCTGAAGAAACATTTCTGCATAATTTCACAAAACGAACAGACAGATCGATGAGAATTGCGTCGACTTACTAAGAGGAATAAAAACAAAGCACTCATTGAAATAGTACAAAATCAAAAGATTAATTAGTGAACTTACAATCCAAAGAACAACCGGTGTCGTTGTCCAGTTGTTCATATGTCGCCTCCCAAAGGTCGTTTGTCTTGTGAGTCTGAATCGATTTGGATCTGAATGCATGGTTACAAGAAAATTGGCATAATATTAACTTTTCGATACTTGAAATTTGGCTTTCTGATGAACAACATTGGTTTATGAAATTGCCATAAAGATGAACTTTTCCAATTCTTCTCGTCGCAAATCAATAGAGAGAAGAAAAAAAAATCGCAAAACGAACAAACGGAACAAAACGAAAAAAGCCCAAAAAATCCCTTAGCGGAACTTGGCCTTATGTTTGTGGAAACATGAGACTATTAGCACACATACATACCATTAGCTGCCTGGTATTCAACTGTTTGTGTTTCTTTCTCCCAAGCTTTCCATCGCCTCATCTATTAATAACCGAGGAAATAAAAATTACTCTAAAAATTAAAAAGCAGAAAAGAAAATAAATTGCGTTAAAGAGTTAACGGGGGTGAAAACCGCACTTCATATATTGGATTTCAACATAAAATGTGCAACTGTCAAGTCTATTAATTAGTAGAATTTGTGACCACAAAAAAAGGGGTTCTTGCATCCCACCAACCGGGCTAGCCCCGTTGCCTAGTACTTTCGTATTTTTCTAAGAAGTCAGGAGTTCTAATCTCTTCACACGTGTGTGGGTGTTTTTCTCTTAATGGGCTTTTCATTTCTTTTTTTTTCTTTTTTGTTTCTGCCATCTAATGGGTTTATTTCTTGGACTTCGGGTCGGTGCTGTGCAGTGAGGTGCTGTGCACCGTGCTGCGCACCTTCGAGCCGTCGGATCGTACATCCGACGGCTCAAATTTCATCTCGACAACCAACAATCGAGAGTCGTTCATTACCGAGATGAGATCCGAGCCGTCAGATGAACGATCCGACGGCTCGGAGGTGGGCAGCACGGTGCTGCATGAGTACACCACTGCACAGCATCATCCCTCAATTGTTATCTCTTATATTGATTGAGTTTGTTGGGCTCGGTTATCTTGTGAACTCTCATAAATGATAAACATCCCAAATTTGTAATTTATACTTCATACATACATATATATACGATGTCAATGAACTCTTCTACCGATTGGAAAGAAAAAAAAAAAAAGTCGTAGAAACTTGTGTGCTACAAGAAGGCAACTAGGTCAAGGTCTTTAAAGATGAAAGGCCCGCGGCAGATAGGTGTCGGGAAAACTGGTCTCATGAATTTATGGTTCGTGACTTCTCTGTACGTACATGAAGAATTAATAGATCTTGACTAAAACTTACCTAACTTTTCGGTCTCATTTTGGTCACTAAGAAAATACTACTGTAGTAATTCATAGTAATTTAAATAGTGATGATCAGACCTGGCAATACAGATCGACGAAACCAAAATGGAGAGTTTAATTAGAGGAGATTTGTAAAACCTTTGCTCTTCCTAATCCCATGGTAACGCCACTGTACACAACTTGCATGACTGCTATGACGAAGATGAAGATGCTCAGCTGATTCATCCCTTGAGCTGACATTAGAGAGGTCTTCCCCTGGAATATTATAATAATATTAGGCTAGCTAGTCGATCTCATATATATATATATATATAGACACACACACACTCTAGCTAGTAAAATGTATATATATATACACACACTCTAGCTAGTAAAATGTGTGTGTATATATATATATATATATCGAGATTCATTAAAAGTTTGTTTGAGATTGGCTTAGTTAATTATATTATAAACTAGCTAGTCAAGTTGAAATACAAAATTTTAAAACTCGTTCACGGGAGCCAAGCTCAAACGACAAATTATTAGTATAAATATTGTCTACAGTTATAGGATTGACATGGATTTTCAGCATGCATCATTATTTCTAAACATGAAACCAATCATAAGCATGTAATTATTTTAATTTTGTTGCGGTATGCTTCCACTGATCAGTGGTACTGCAAGAACCACGAACACGTGCACAAACAAATACACGAACTCACTTACATTGAATGAGCAAATTAAGCGAAGACGGGGGAGTACATACCTCACCACAATCATCCGAGGAGGAAGAAGAGTCGTCTTCCGCCAATCGTCTCTCCCAATGTGAAATATCAGTTTGATCATATGCTGCCCTAACATGGTCATATGAATAATATCCCAGAGCTTTCGTTGTTTTAGTTTGCACCGTTTTACGGCACGGAAGCATGGAATTCGCGAGCCTGTTTGGTATGCAGATTTTGGAAATGGGCCTTTGAGTTACAGCTAGTAGCAAGGAGAGAAACCCCAAGAGCATCAAAACTGTACCAAATTAATCAATCCATTTGAATGCACCAAATCAGTCTATCATATGAGGGTAATCTTGGTATTACAAGGATAAAGAGAGGATGATATAAGGGCGCGTTTGGATGCAACTTAATGGAGGGAAGCATGAGTTGGATTTGCCGGGACCAAACCGCAAAGTCGATTCCAAACACACACTTGTGGAAGAAACCCTAATGCAAAGAAAGCATAAAAGTGCATACAAAATAAATTTTCTGGCCAAATCATCTGCATTTATGATAAAAAAAAATTATATAATCTTCCATTTGGCCCCAAACAGCCAAACATATTCCGAATTCAAAACATAAGCTATATATATGTAGTGGAGATCGAGAAACACAATAACGTGCAGAATATTTACACAGCATGCCTATGTAGTAGTATTTCATGGGTAGTTAAAAACAAGCTTATCCGTCCATTTGTCAGTGAAACTTTGCCACATAGGCTTATTGTGCAAATTGTTGTGTTCGTGGAGTTTCTCATACATTCATTTACAGTGCAACTTTCTCAGTTTTTTATTAGTATTTTATATATGTTGTAAAAAAAAAAAAAAAAAATTGCTACCAATACACAAATGAATTACCTGACTTTAGCCTCTCTACTGCTTCATACAAGGCATTCTTTCGACGATGCTTTAGCAACTGCAACCAATTAAGATGGAATATCATTAGTAGAGGCCTGGATTCGAGCTCCACAAGGGGCGGCTGGTTGGGGTTCAGAGATATGTATAGCCTCTAGACCCTCTGTAGACTAACTTAATAACTCTTCGCTAATCCCCACCCATGTATACAATATTAGCAAAAAAAAAAGAAGAAGAAAAAGGAGGAATATCATTGTTATATTAAGGTCCAAAACAAGGTTCATTGTGAAATTTGTTTTGTAGAGTCGCTTCTGATCATCATAACATCACCCAAGAACCATCTTACGAGTTGTGAATTAAGAGTCCTGCTACCGGTACAGATTTTTGTGCACAGATTGTGCACAGATTTCATTGTGGGGCCCACCATGGGTCCCACACAAATCATCCAAGCCGTTCATTAAATCTAAAACATTTTTTGAAGGGTCCCTGTAAAAAATAAGCTCAATCCAATACCTATAGGAGCTTCATCCAACCAGCTAACTTTTCATTTAGATTTTCGGATAATGAAAAGTTATACGATTGGATCGAGCATCTATAGGTATCGGATTGAGATTATTTTTTACAAGGACCCTTGAAAAAATATTTTACATTTAATGAACGGCTCGGATAATTTGTGTGGGACCCGTGGTGGGCCCCACAACAAAATCTGTGCACAATCTGTGCACAGATTGTATGTGTGTGTAGCATTTCTGGTGAATTAATTAGTACAACTCACATGAGTTAGTCGATGGATGAGGTACTCAATGAGAAGTCCACCGAAGATGAATATGAAGCAAACTGTAGCCAAAGCCCAGGTGGGTGTTTCTTGAAGAGACCGAGTGGTACCGGTTGATGCCGCCGCAGCGGTGGTTGCTCCTCCTTCTCCTCCGCCGGCCATGCTTGCTTGCAATATTTTATATCCCACAGAGTGGCTTTTATGTAATCATCGAGGAGAGAGAGAGAGAGAAGTGCTCTAAATATACATGGGTTGGGTGGAGGAAGGGAAAGATCACCAAGAATGAAGGAGGAAAAGAGAAAGAATGAAAGAGGAAAGGGGAGATATGGAAGACAAAGTCAATATTCAAGATTGGGGACAAGTTCGATCAACATTATTCATTTCCCCCCCTCTCTCTGTGTGTGTGTCTCTGTGGTGACACTGGTGAAGGTCCCAACTAGCTCGTTCTCTCTCTGGCCAACCCTGTTTTTGACTTTGTAGACTTAGTTTATTTGGTATGGGACCATATTTCTTCTTTTTCATTACTTTTTCTTTTGCCCAGTGAAAGAAAAGTCGCAAAACTAATACGTTGAAAGTGAGATGTGTGGTGTGAAATGGTTGGATGTGACCGAGTGATCACTGAAGTTTAAGGCTCCGTTCCGGAAACGAAAATAAGTACTTATTTTTTAAGAAGATAATTTCAAATTTAAAAATTATGTATTTACGTAAATAATTTTTTTGTCAATATGGATCTTGTTTGATAGATCTCATTGAGATCTTTTATATGGTGGAAAAAAAATTGAAAAATAATTTTTCATTTATATTATTTTTGAATTTGAAAATGTGAAATAAGTACGTATGTTTTAAAAAGGTGTTCTGGAACGGAGCCTAAATTTCTCGTCAGTAGTAAAAAATTTCCGGAAGAGTAACACGCGAGTTGACCAGTTTTCAAACCCATACAAATACATTGGGAAAATGACGGCCCAGAACATGTTTTTGATAATTAATACCCGTCAAAAACAAGCTAAGAATATTTGTTAATGCTGAAAATGTCCTTAACGGGTATTAATTATCAAAACACGTCCTTAGCCGTTATTTTCCCTACATACATACATACAAATAACGAGATTCCTATATGTATACTTCCTCCGTCCCGGTTTGTTTGTCCCATTTTTGACTTTTTGAGAGCGTTTGACCTCTCAAAGAATTGGCTATAATTTTCAATTCGTAATGTTTTTAATATGTAATATGGATCTTGTTTGATAGATCTCAATTAGTTTTATTATACAAAATCTTCAAAATCATAAAAAATATTATAAAATGTAAGATATAAGTATATTTTTGAAATGCACGTATTTTGACAATTGGACAAACAAATTGGGACGAGGGAGTATAGTTCAACCCTCAAGTACTCACCTCCCCTCTCCCCTTCAACCTTCCAACTAGGCTTTTCATATCTATCATAAGAAAATAACAATATTGTTTGTCTTTTTGAGGTGTGTTGTTCCCTTTTTTAACAGGGATGTAACGTGCAGTCAGCATTTTTGTGGTACAAGCAATGGTCGCTTTAACGATCTGAATTATTTATTTGGTAAAATTTGTCGAGAACATTATTCGTGTTTAAATCATAAAAATCGGATCTTGATAAATTTGTATTAAAAATGAATTTACCTATTGTAAAAAACAAAAGGTTTGGTGGATATGATTCAGTGTGTGTCAGAAGCCTGAACCTATTTTTTGGAGGATAAATGCATATTATGAACATGTATTAACTTCCATCTGATCTTAATGATTAAAACAAATATTGTTCTCAACAAGCTCTATAAAATTTGAGTGACCCCCTTATTATTTTATTGATTGTGAGGATTGAACCTGTGATCTTGGAGATTAAATTTCGTTGGATTGGAAAAGCTTGATGTCTACATACAAATGGACTTGTCCCTTTTGCTTTCTCGATGTACCATTTGTCGAGTTCTAATAAAATCTTTTTGCCATTTGAAAAAAAAATGGAAGAGTTCACCATCGCGCCTTAGGCAAAGGTTATTTTACCCACATTTGGTGATATATGCGGTAGGTTTTGTTTTTGTTTTTCTATTAACTAATTTTGACATTTAATTGAGCTAAATTTTTGCATACTCCTAACAAATCAAGTCATATAAGATAACGATTCTAGTCAACGAAACGCGCGAGATCTAACAGAAACGTACATCTCCTCAAATGGGGTAAATTTACCCTCCTGAAAGGTGATGGTGAACAAAATTGCTCTTCAAATGGGAAGGTGGGAGTTTAATCCAAGTTTCCCCTCACTTGGGATGATCACCTTACCGCTAGAAGCTTTTTTTTTTTTTTGAAAAGCTTATTACCCCCCTAGAAGCTTATTACATGACTTTTTGTCTATGATTGACTCCATTGTTATTGGAGACTTTTGAAGAGCATAAGGATTCATTGGCCGGGCTTTCTAGAATCACTCTTTGACAGCTGACTTTTTTTCCTTTGAAAATACATTATTTCCTTATATCCTTTTTTAAGCACGACCTAATCGCAATAGAATGTTCGGGATTTTAGGTATGTGACCCCATTCTACGTCTCTGCATCAGTTTTTACATTTCCATCTACAATTAGAAGGTCATGTTAACGTTGGAGGACATACCTTGCGGCACCGAAAACCCTATAGTCCCTGCACAACTAGACGTAGTATTTATACAGGGAGCTAAAATAATTTAAACTAAAAAAAGCATGACGTGTGGATTGTTTACTAGTTACGGCATGAATTTGACCAGTCACTTGCTAAATTAGGAAATACTTTTTGAACCATTAGTTTATCACATCAAAGGAGGAAAAAAAAAACTTAGTTTAAGCACCAGCGTGTTTTTGAATTTTTCCGTGGGATGCATTCCAAAGAATAACTGGGGTAGGCCTTTATTTGGAAGAGCAGATGTGGATAATACTCTTTCCGTCCCAAACTAGATGTTAATTTTTGATATTCGTGTTAATTTCAATATTTTATATTTTTTAATATGAATCTCAAAAAATATGCAATATGAATTTTGTATGATAGTTCTTAATTAGTTCTATTATACAAAATTTTCAAACTCATAAAAACATTATAGATTGAAAAATATAGCGACAAAAAATGACACGAGTTTTAAAAAATTGTCATCCATTTTGGGACGGAGAGAATAGATTAATAATATTTGATTCAACACATGATTTCTTGAAAGACGCTACGGCCGCACATTTTGATTGGTTATTTTTTAATGAGTGAAATTCCGAATGAGACTTTATCCAATATTAAAAAAATATGAATATTCCGACCTAAGTGCGACCGGACTTTTGTTCATTCAATACAATTATTCTAGAACCACACCCAAATATACACCCACACACACAAATGCGTGGGCCCCATACACACTGCACACTCTAGTGTGTGTGGGACACATACACTTGTGTGTATGGATGTATTTATGAGTGCGTGTTTTGGGTGTGGAGGTAGAATTACTCTGGTTCATTTTCCCCTTCAATGGCTGATTATTCGCCATTAAAAAAAGTACAGACAATCCATGTTTTTCGCAAAAGTTGACAATCTCAAGAAATGTATTGGCATGGAGCTTGTATTGGCATGACTTTGGTATACTATTTGAAACGTCATCCTCGTGTTATTAATGGACAAATAAATGCTGCATGTTGTTATGTCCGCCGATTTCTCTTACTTTTTTTGAGGTCCCGTTTCGTTAAATTTTTAATTTTTTTTAATATTTATTATTCATTTTACGAGATATGTCATTCTTTCACAATACATTATTTTTAATTCAAAAAAAAATACTTATTTAAAACATACTCCTATCAGAATTATTTAGTGAAATTTCATTTTTTTTAATATTTATTATTCATTTTACGAGATATGTCATTCTTTCACAATACATTATTTTTAATTCAAAAAAAAATACTTATTTAAAACATACTCCTATCAGAATTATTTAGTGAAATTTCATTTTTTTTCTTATTAAAGTTTTTTTTGTTGTTGTCGTTGTGGGTAAGTTCTTATTCACATTTAATGATTTAACTGGATTAATTACCAAGAACCAAAATTAAAAAATTGAAGAAAGACAAAAATCACTTAAATAAATTGCCTGTTTTATTTTTGTCTTTAATGAACTATTTTAAAGTTTTGAACACAAATTTTTTTTAGATTCCTCTCATAGGAACAAATTAATCTATAGTCCACACAAAAATTGACGCAATACTAACAAAGACGAAAAAAAACTTGGATGAAGACAAAATTGAAATCCTATCAGATTATTAAGCCAAAACTCTCAATTTTTTTCTATTAACAAAGTCAAGATCCAATATAATTTTAACCAGATCTGATTCAAAACTCTTGGGTCCAATGTTCTGTCATTTTCCATCCTTCATAGAGGAGCCATAAAAATAAAAAAAATAAAAATCATTTCCTAGCTCTTCTGTATCTTCGAAAAAACCTTTGAATTCTCCACATAAAACTTGAATTCATACAAACACAAACATGACGAAACACCCAGTCAATCAAAACCCTGAAAATGAAAATGGCCCACACAACATAAACAAAAAAATTATTCAACAAACATTTCATCACACTTTTAACATTTCTAGACTTTCCTCACACACACATGGGTTCATTGTTTGAGATATTTTTGACAGAAAACGGGTCTGATTTTCTTTAAGTTTCCGGTGGCTCCGTCGCTTGTTCCCCCTTCACGTCGGTCTGTGCTTCATCAAGAGTGATCGCTCGTTCCTCCTTCGCGTCATTCCGTGCTTGATCAAGAGTGCTGCTGCTGCCGCTGTTGGCATCGGCTTCTGTTTGGATCAGCCCATAGCTAATAGAAACATCTCGCCACTCAGCCTCTTCAGATAAGTACTCGTGTCGTGCCACGTACCGCTTAAGCTCAGCCCGAAGGCTCCGAATGGGCTGAAAATAAGTGAAGTCCCAAAATTACATAGGAAATATTCTTGGCATAAGGGGAATTTACACTTTGAAGCTAACAGGTTTCCCTGTAACATGCGTAGATTACCGCAATGGTCCAAAACTCTAGCTTAAATCCTCTATGCCTTAACCTTCCTGTACTGAGATGCATTTCCAGACATTGGATCAGGTGAGAATACTCGTTTTTTTTTTTTTTTTTACTTTTGAAGATTCTCTCATCATCCAACGGCAAAAAAATGCATGGGAACAGCAGTACAGAAAAATTGTGTAGAGAGGATTTGAGGGGTCAAAACTCCACACATAGCAGGCCCAGGCACATCAAAGGGTGCTATGAAATGGCAGAAATAGCCTAGACATATGTGAACACCTCTTCGTCTTTTTTTCTCGCTAAAAGTCAGCATAGTTAGTTGTAGTTAGTGAAATTTGAACTACTGTTAGTAGTACTTGGGAGTTCATGGGTGCTTACCATTCCACTTGCATGATCAGCTCTTTACAAGGAGGAATTTCCATTTTCAGGATCTGTTTTGGCAAAGAAAGAAAAAAAAGGTTCTCGCACAATCCATCACTTTTAATTCAAAACATAAGTACTTATTCATGCTAATCATGGGGATCATTGTATCTTCGGTCCAAATCCATGGGGAAAAGTTCCATTTGTACCTTTGGGCATAGAGCCATAACATACACAAGCCTAATCATAATGTGGCTGTAAGTAGTCACCAGATTGAAGCCACAATGCGAAAAAGAACCCAAAATCAATTGCTAGTTTCTTGCACATCTTGAAATTTATACTCCTATTTTGGCATATAATTCCTTTATCAAGAAAAATTTGGAAAACCAACTAAAGGTTGATAGAGTATGATATGATAGGAACAACTGCAGTATCAAAGAAACTTCCGTTTATCACCCTAGACCAGTAACCAATTTACGGTATGTCCTATTAACTAAAATAAAGAATACTTATTTTTTGAAATAAATGTGATGTATTATGAGATAATGACCTGTTTCGTAAAACGAAAAATTAAGTACTTAAAAAATAAGAATCTTAACGGCACGAGGCTTTATACAATCCAACTGCACATAGCTAAAGAAACTTAACTCAAATTTTTGCCCATAACGATGTGCCAGCCAATAGAATTATATGTGTGTGTTCTTTTTGTGTAGCAATTAGCATTAACAGGGTGTAAGGAAAGAGTTCTAACCTCGGCCTTCGATTCGAGGGCAAGCCGGAAGAAAGCAGCCGAAACAAAATGCTTCCCCACAGACTCGGCCACCTTGATCTGACCCAGCCAGTAAGCCGAGGTCTCGAGCCTATCGAACCGGCACTTGCTGCACCTCTCTGCACTCTGGTACGGCGTGCTACCCGATACCCTTTTCGGCTTGTTCAAAGACGGCGAACCCACCACCGGCGTCCGAGGCGGCCCTTTCCCGTCTCCCTCCGCCAAAACCACTCCACTGCCTTTCCCAATTTGTTCTTCAAACCCCACACTCTTCTTCTTTTTACTCACCTTTGCTCTGTTTTCCTCAGGGGATTTCTTCTCAACAGGAGTGGATCGGGTTTGTTCGGGTGGTTTTGGGGAGACCTGAATTGATGGGTTTTTCTTGAGAGGCTTCGCGAGTCGGTCCGGTCTGGTTTTTAAAACATTGGTGTTGCTTACTGCTTTGATAGGAATGTTTTGGTTTCGAGTTGTGCCGAATACTCGCTTTTGACTGCAGAACAGAGGAATTTGAAGCTATAGATTTCGGATTTAGAGACAACAATTCAAGTAATAAAGTAGATGGGCAAATGGATTAAATTGTTTACCTTTGAATTGGCGGTTCTTTGGCACTCCCTTTTGGTGCTTGGAGGGTTTTCTTGTTTGTTTTCGATTTCAAGGGCTGTGTTTTTCCTGGGTTTTTGTTGTACAGTGCAAAATTTAGTGAATATGGAGACATACATTATGGATATAATCTATCGATTTGACAAGAAATTGAGACAACATTTTGTGTTGAAGCCAACATTGAGATTGAATTATCGAAACAAGAAGTGAGAAGTGATTGATACCTGGAAAAGGGGTGGCCTGAATTTCCATTGCAGGGTATGGATTAGTTTCAGAATTTCAGTTGTGATTTCTGAAAGCTTTTTTGAACAGAAAAATGAAAGCAATTTCTATCTATCTCTCTCTCTCTGAATTAAAGGAGGATTTTGCAGTTTTGAAGTTTGAAATTGAAGAAAGGGCGGGAAGAACGTCAGAAGTGGGTGGTGGGTGGTTAGAGACGCTCCCTCCCAACAGGCTTTACATACTGTATTTTTCTACCGGCCCAATTGGGACCCATGGAAATTAAAATATACCACTCCCAAAATTGTTGGGAAAGTGCCAAAAGTGAACAATTTGGAGAGTGACAAAATCAACTCATATTGATTTGGAAGTAGTGTTAATAATTTGAGGAGTGGCAAAATCACTCCCCTTAAAATCCCAGGAAAAAAAAAAAAAAAACTTCAAAATATGGCGGCATGGAGTATTTTATTTGGGCCTAAACATTTATTCCTTTGAGAATATTTGGGGAGAATTCAGAATTTGTTTTCTTGAACTTTGGGTTTGTTAGCCCCAATATTTAATCCACATGGACCACATCCATTCTAACCTACCCTGAATAGTTTAATCTGATTTGGGCTCACCAACATAATTAAGTAGTACAAGATCATGATCAGAGTTTGGCCCATTTGCTTTTATGTGCTGTATTTGTACTAATCTGAGTTTTTAACACTAGTATAGAGTGTTTCGGCTTCGGCCTCTTCAGGCGAGCTTCGTCTCAAATGTGCGTTTTGGATTGGTTCCTTGTCAATAATAGGTTTAGGTCTCGGATTGGACAGATAATTATTTTTTGAACATGATGTTGTTTCCTTGTTGTTATTAATTTTGTAACAATTTCAAGATTAATGAAATTTTTTTTGCTGTTCAAAAAAATATATAAGGCCATGACTCATGAGAGTGCTGCACTCGAAGACTTTAAGCGGTGGAAAAGTATTTGGGTTTCTTCGGAAAATAGGAAACCTCGTAACTGGGTGTAGATTAAGATTTATACACCCACTCCCACGAGCAGATTGGCAGGTTCCTGCACCAAGCCGTTTTTTTTCTGGGACTTTTCTTTGTATTTTTTTTTTCGTTTCTGGGACCGATGAGTCCCTTTGTAGTCTGTATTATTTGGTTCGTAATACTACAAGTTTGTTGCCTTCAATTGAGTATGTGCATATGTACTTCTTGCTATGTTGGACTTCTTGTTTCCTTCATGCACGTTGTTTGAATTAAAATTCGCAATAACCTTGTACGCACGTCGTTTGAATTAAAATTTGCAGTAACCTTGTATGCACGATGTTTAATCATGAATTGGTGATTATCATATTCATCAATAGTCAATAGTAAACTAGCGATGGTCATAATCCTTAGGACCACTAGAGCATGTGCATTCAAACTTGTTGCCTTCAATAGGGCACACGCGGGTTGTAAATTGGTGATGAGTCGGAAGCGTTAGGATCACTCATTTGATGCATCCATTAGAGTTTCTTTCTTTTTCTAAACGGCGAAAGAAGAAATTTCATTCATCTTCGAAGAGTTACAATTAGACTAACGAGAAAGGGATAGAGGCGTCACAACCAAGGACGACAAACATCTCAACAATGTTGACACCAAAGTCTCATACGACCATATGCATGCCGAAACCCCCCTCCCCCCCCCCCCCCCCAAAAAAAAAAAAGGAGATGGCAGCTGTCAACTCAAAGAAGAAATGAAGTCTAATACAAGGATGGTTACAAATGCACATCATTTTTGTTTTCCCCTTTGTTGTACGAACTTAACCGCAATCTTGTCTAAGTCTCCCACTGATTTAAGAGTGTCAATACATTTTCTTGGACAATATACAATAAAATGTTGTAAAAGTCTTGATGGTGCAAATTGTGGAATGGAAAAGACGGATAGATTTCTTCTTTGTTTGGCCAAACTAAGAGTACTGAGGTGAGTTTGGCCTAATTTTTCAGGAGTTTTTTAGCATAGCTTATTTGGTTGCTTTCTCTAAACTTTTTATAAGATTCAGGTGAAATTTTGTATCATATCTTTTGTCTACAAGAATCGAGAAAATATATGAACATAGACCAAAGTTTAAAAAAAATTCACATCAATCAGCGAAAAAGGTCCAGAAAGTTGAAAACGTCGAATATTTAATTTGGGTTTTTTTTTGTAGTCTTATATGAATTTTTTTTCAGTTTTGGTATATGTTTTTATACTTTTTTGATTTCTCTAGTCAAAAATAAAAATTTGATCTGAATCTTACAAAGATTAAGGAAAAAAAAAACAACTAAAAAAATCATACTAAAAAACGAAGTTAGGCCAAACTCACAAACTTTAAAAAAACAAGGGAAGTAAGGGTCATGTCAAATAATGAATCCTAGTAATGACTCTCTCTCTCTCTCTCTCTCTCTCTCTCTCTCTCTGTGTCAAATAATGAATCCTAGTAATGACTCTCTCTCTCTCTCTCTCTCTCTCTCTCTCTCTCTTCCAAATGCCTTATGGATAAGTTTAAGTTTATTGAGAGAAGACCATTACTAGTAAACTTCTACCAGAATCATTGAACAAGTGAGTCCACTCGCACCTTAATTTCCTAGTCTACTCACTTAATTGGAGTAGCTCATAGAGTTATAACATTTCTTTGTGTTCTTCTCCCCTGAATTGGCGACATGAAATTTCCTAGCTCCTTCAAAAGCAGACTATACGGTTATAGCAGAGACTACTGTTGTATGTACCCAAAAACTAGTGGATATAATATTGTTCATAGTGCCAAAGACTCATAGACCCTCCAGTCTCCACTCCGTTCTACAATCTAAATCGGCCATGCACGGTCTCCCTTGTAAATAGTTTGGGAAAATGACGGACAATGACGTGTTTTGATAATTAATACCCGTCAATGACATTTTCAGCATTAACAAATGTTTTCAGCACGTCCTTGACGGGTATTAATTATCAAAACACATCCTAGACCGTCATTTTCCCAAGTAGTTTTCATGACCTTATTTGCATATATTTTGGGATCCAATCCCAATCAAGAAGGACTTATAGCTAGCTAGAGTCGTTCTTAGATTATCATTTATGGACACGCATGTGGTTTATCAGTCAATGAGGATGCCTTCTAGAAATATGGATTCTTTTGTGAGAGACCATTCCTTTGATGTCTATGGACGACTAAAGGTCTCATCCAAATGATCCAAAGTATTTTTTTTTTTTTTTTGTGTGTGTGCGTTTACAATTGCAAAAATCATGCATATTCAAAGGACCGGTTAGGCGGCCAATCAATAGTCGGCAAGTGTCTGTTCGAACACTACCCACCCTTTTTAAAGATTAATGTGATTTTAATTATATGTTGCTAACAAGTAACATGCTGGACCAACTTGGGTTTTATTTTCCTGCAAGGACGATTTATACGTAAATTGTGACATACAAAATAGAATATCAGATCATCAATGTGAGACTCGAGTCAGGTCTGTATTTTGCATTAGAAGACGATCGGAGGAGGGATAACTAGAGGAGAGAATATTCCTTCTACATTTTGCATTAAGTCTCCTTCTATCTTAAATGTAAGCCTTCCTAGGGTTTGATAAACTTTGTGTATCCTTGGCAGAAACTCGAGGGACCAAAATCAAAGAAACTTCATCCGCGGATCTATTTGGTTTGAACGAAATTGAACTCAAATTTGATAATGTTCACGCACTAAATGGACGGGATCCAGCGCTCCTGAAGTACCACGTGATACTCCAAACAATTTACGTTGTGACAAATTTTGCGGTAATGACATTATTGTTGGATACTGGAGATCGAAAATGAATGACCAACATTGTGTGGAGGATCACATGGTACTCGTACTCCGGGAGCGTTGAATGATTGGCCAGTGGACTGGCATGTTATTTGTTAGAATCTGGCTTGTCTACAGTCCAAGGAGGTGCAGTCAAAGTGGTTGCAACCGTCGGATAATATTTTTAATGGTTCAGATTTGTTTTAAATCTCTTATTGGTAATAAAAGACTTTTACCGGTAAAAGATTTAACAAATTTGAACGACTGATTGTCAATATGAACGGTTTAGATTGAATCACACATCCTTCTCCGCAACAAAGAAACCGGATCCATTTGTTATTCTTCTCTTAAATGCTGAAATAAATGAGGTCTTGAATCAGCATAAAAATGGGCAAGTCCGCCGTCCAACCAAGGAGTGTAGTAGACATGCACAACAAAATCCAAGTAAATGCCACCGGCCATGACCCACAACTGCTTTGAAGCGGAACCGTTAACCCGTCACGCAATGCGTGTGCGTGAACATGAGTAAAAGTGGGACGAGAATGCAGAACGAGAATTAAAACCAAGAGGAGAGGATTTAATTACCGGAGGATTATGTGATCTATCGTTAAACAAACCCAAAATTCAAATAAATTAAAACCCTAATATACTCCCACGGTATAGCCTATATGTTACCCAATTTATGGTTTGATATCCACTTGAACAAACCTAGAAATTAAGGAGAAACTAATATTGCTTATATACCGATGAAAATTTTGATCGACGAGGTCGCTTTCATCCCTTGTTTTTTTTTTTTTTTTTTAACTAGTCTACTGGCACAGCAAATCTGTGCACGAATTGTGCACAAATTTCTATGTGGGGCCCACTACGGGTCCCACACAGAATGAAAAGTTAGACGAATAGATCAAGTACTTATAGGTATCGGATTAAGCTGATTTTTCGCGGGGGCCCATGAAAAAATGTTTTAAACATAATGAACGGCTCGGATCACTTGTGTGGGACCCGTAGTGGGCCCTACATAGAAATCTGTGCACAATCTGTGCACAGATTTGCTGTGCCAGTAGACTTTCTTTTCTTTTTTTTGCTGAAGAACCCATTAAGGTTGGGCTTTTTAGACCACCATGGCCATGGGTTGTGAGAACCCAACTTGGGAAATCAAGTCCCACATCGAGAGTTGCAGAAAACATGAAATGGTATATAAGGATTTTCGACCAGCTATTGTATAATTTGATATTAACTTTTTAAGCCACTTAGTTAGGCAAATGATTAGCAGGGGCTGGTCGCTACAATTGGGTATCCGAGCACAACTCTAATCCACATGGTGGAGGCCACCTCTAGAATTTGGTACAAGCACGGCCACCTCTAGAATTTGGTACAAGCACATTGATTGTGCTGTACTGAACTAAGTGTCACATTATGACCACCAAGGAAAGATTGTCGGGCCAATGCAAAGAGATGCAACGATGACGTTGCATCATAAGGTGGGGAGATTGTGGGAACCCAACTTGGGAAATCAAGTCCCACGTCGAGAGTTGCAAAAAACATGAAATGGTATATAAGGACTTTCGACCAGCTATTGTAAAATTTAAGGTTAATCTTTTAAGTCACGTGATTAGGCGAATGGTTAACAGATCAGCTAAAACGGGTTGTTACATGGGTAGAGGAATTAGTAAGGAAATAGCGCAATTTTAAAAAAATAATTTTTTTTAACATGACTCAAAAAGTGTATAGAGCTTTACGCAGAATGAAAATATAGTGGTCAAATTTTACAGTCAATATACCAAGTTTTGTGGGGTTATGAAATTATATATGTGGTATTGATATATCGTTTCAACAATATATTTCGAGGTTTTGTTCTTCAAATTTTCAAAGCAAAATTATACTCCCTTCAAGTTGGGATCCTCAGAAAAAAAAAAATAATAATAATAATAATAATTGCAGGGCCAAACAAATCATCGAAGTTAGGCATGCAAAAAACTTAAAAGAGTGTAGTTCCTGGGGAGGAAAAAAAAAAGTTTAAAAGGGTGCAATTGCAACTTTTATTATTATTATTTGATGGTCAGAGGTGTTCAGGCCAATTTAAGCATATCTTAACTAATCCATGCCGTGACTAGGGAATTTACAAAAAATTGCTTTCTTGTAGCCTGATCCCAAAATCGAATTTAGATTAATTATGCAGGGAGCAAATCCACCAACCAACCAGACTAACTCTTGGGTCTTGCAATTGAAACTTTTGACACATGTAATTTGGCAACGATCGATGTTATACCTCATTCAAATTGAAGGAGTTTCTTCTTACATTATAAATAGGGAAAGGAGAAAAAATTCACTAAAAGACAAAAATGGAGTGTGAAAATCATTTTTCAAGGAGAAAAACTATACGTGACAGTGCTAATTAAGATTCGAGCTCAATCGTTATGGGTAAGAGCATTTAATCAAATAGAGTAGAATATTTCGAGTGTGAGATATCCACCAAAAATGAGAGAAATGAAAATCAACGAAAATAAAGAAAGAGGAATAAATTAATTAATGGATGATCTATAAATTAATTAATGGATGATCTATAATTAATTAAATAAAATAAAGAAAGAGAAAGAAAAAATTATTCAATGCGGGTGGGTTATCACTACAAAGTGTGTGAAGCCTTCACAAACGGACGATAGGAAAGAGTTTAGGGCACCTCCACGTGGTGCCTCTGGGGCACTGAATAATTACTCATGAGAAATGCTATAATAAACAATTTTATTTGGTTGTGTACGATAGATATGTACCCTCTTGAATTACCCTGAACTTGCAACATTTTATATGAAAACATTCATAACATTAATCATGAATTCTTTTTATAAACACACAAAAGTTCAAAATATTTGCACATAAATTAATAACAACAATCTTGAATTCATAGCATTTATATGTCAAATTGTGTTGTGATGTTAAGATTTTTTAAGTAAATATATGAGGAAATTAAATAGGCATCCTAAATAGAAGACTTATTTAGGTGCTCATCCGTAGGAGTTTGAATACTTATGTTCACATCCTCAAAATGTATTCTTGGCCTATTATATCCCTAGTGTGTGTATATATATAGCTATTTATTTATAAATATTTTATACCCATTATTATGTTCCCACGATTACAGGGATTGGGTAATCCCAATTGAAGCAAATCTGCCCCTATTTTCAGGTTTCTCTCGCCCATAAAACTCTCTCTGTGGAACCAAATTTTATGCCCACCGCTTCTCTCTCCTCCCTTCGAACAGCCTCTCTCACTCTTTCTCTCTCTCTCTCCATGGACAACAAAATCAACCAAGATTGCATCGGTGATGGTTTGGTTGCTGAAGAAGAACAAAATCAGCGGTGGTATTCCTACGATCCTAGCCCTGTCCAAGCCATACTACTCAAGAAATTGTCGCCAAATATTCTGGTGACATCAGATCGGTTTTTTCATTCCTCCGAGTGAAGTCTGTTCTTCTATTTGTCATCCCGATTACCCGACCTATTTTTTGGCACCAAATTTGACCGTGTAAAGTACTACTCATCCAAAAATCTTGGTGGGGTTTACTCTCTATTTTTTTTATGTTTATTCCTTACCTAAATTCCTTGTGCTATATGTTATTTTTCATAATCTGTATGGAAGATCGCTCGGTCATATTTTTTAAATTTCATCATGACTTTAAAAGTTTATTATGCAATACAAGTTAGGGAAGTGCTACAATACACACCCTTTATTTGGGTGTGTATCATATGCACCGTTATTAAAATACACCAAAACGTTATGAATCCCAAAATGTTACGAATCTATTGCTAAAAAGTTACGAACCATATTGTTGAAAAGTTAGGAATTTTTAGTATAAAAGTTACGATACGAAATAAAATGTTATGAATGACTGGTCCTACAAGTAATTTTTTATGAGGTGGCACAATATGAACCACACAATAGGTGCATATGGTACACACCTTAAAGGGGTGTGTATTGAAGACTTTCCCTACAAGTTATTATCTTTTTTTGGTTTGTTTGAGTTTAATGGTAGATTGGTACAATTTTTTTGTCGACAGTGCATATAAAAAGGGATTGTTTGAGTTTCAATGCAACATTCTTTTATTCTGAATTGACAGTAATGGTTTTAACAATTTTTTCATGTTCTTAGTTTTTAAATTGAACTTGTTTTTTGTAATGTACGTAGGTAACAAACTTATCATGTTTGTCGAAATGTTCACATATTGTCATGTTTTTATTTGATCATGTTTTGTTCATCTATCTCGATCGAAACCTACACTTCTCGAAATTTGCCATGTTTTCCAACCTTGTCATGTTTTTAATTGATCTTGTTTTGTTCATCTATCTCGATCAGGTTTTGATCATATTTTTACACATTCGTTTTTGTAAGAGTCATGTTTTCTTTTTAGATTTTAGGAGAATGAAAATATGAAAGAGAAGATTGGGGGAAATTCAAAAGATTAGGTGAGAGAAATGTTTGAAAGAGGAGAGAGAATTGAGATAATTAGAAAAAAGAAAATAGAAAGATTTGAAAAATTCGGAGAAAGAAAGGGTAGTTTAGGATTTAATTGAATTTGATGATGGAAAGATAAGTATTTAAACACATTAGGATGAATACCTAAATAAGTAGGGTAAAAATGATGGCTAATTAAGTTCCCCTAAATATATTATGAATCTCCGTATATATATATACACGTTATAACTTTTCATACAAATGTTCTGTGCAAATGTTATGAAAGCAAGATGATTTAAGAGGTGCATATCCTCGTCTCGGCAACCAACGATCGAGAGTCGTTCATTGTCGAGATGAGATCCGAGCCGTCGGATGCATGATCAGATGGCTCGAAGCGCGGTGCTGCGCACCACTGCACAACACCATCCCCCAATTCCGTAAAAATCCAAATGTTTATATATGAACGTGTATTGTAGCATTTCGCAACATAAATAACCGATTTTCTCTCCTACTTAACTCTAATCATAATTGTGAAAATTTAAATATTGTTTCGGGTTTTTTTTTTTCCGGCAAAAGTAACAATTTTATAAAGGGAAATAGGGAAGGAGAATTCCAACCAAAGGTTGAAAAATACATCAAATGGGCAAAGCCCGCATCACCTGATGGCCTAAACGCCCAAATAATACAAATGAAGCCTTGATACATCCGATAGACTAAAAAGCCCAGATTTTACAATGAAACACAAAAAACATAATCTAACCCACCAAAATGTGCTGGGCCCAGCCCAAGAAACCCAAAACAAACCCTATTCAGATTCTTCCATCCATGCCGCCCGCCTTAGCCACCCTCCGAATAGACAGCAGCGATCCAATCGCCGACCACGCACCTCCGTTCACCACCATGTCACCACAAGCCAACCCAAACGGAGAAAACAACCCAGCGATCAAAACAACCCAGCCACTGCCACGTGAGTCCGAATCATATGTAAATTTTTCCTTAATAGTAAGAATTACGTACATGACCTAGTCTAATGTATCGTCGAAGCATATCTGGACAGATTCTAACTGGGAGTGTATATTACTATCCGGACTTGGTCACAGATAGATCTTTTCAGAAAGCATGCATGACATAAATTTCAAGGGCTAGCCAGCCAAAGTCAAATAACAAGGTTTGCAAAAGTAGTTTAATAGATTTGATTTTGCCAAAAATAGACATCCTCATTTTTTTATTTATTTAAATGACTAGCCTAGGTGCGGTTGCTTAACTAATTTACTACTATTTTAAAATGCCTAGCTAGAAATGTTGAAAGAAGCTATACGGCTGACTTATAAATTTATTAAGGGAAAACGCATTCTCACTGATGGCTCTTTGGTACCCATATTATATCTAGAAATGTAAATTATAACAAAAAATTAAAATTTTGAATGAAGACAAAAATAATCTAAACTTTTTGTCTGTTTTTTTAATTAATTTTTATCTCTAATGAACTTTTTTAAGATTTTGAACGTAAATGTTTACTTTTTAAATTTTTATCGTCGGAGACAAATCAATAAGCCGCGAAAACTAGCTAGCACAAAATTCACAGTGCCATTTTTACCCGAATAAATATAAATAATTATAATCTAAAACAATTAGTATATATTAAGCCAAAACACCCGTTAGTGTTAACAAATTGAGCCATTATTATTGAAATTTAAGTAGCTAATAACACCTCCACCATTAACTACCCAAATCATCACATGCATCATCTAGTAATAGTTTCTTAACTAATTAAATATTTTTTTTTGGTATTGATATGACACATATATTGTAGGAGGATGCACGTACCACGGAGTCGTGCGATTGTGATTGGAGTAGTTAATTACTATAGTATAATTAAATCTTGCTTTGTTTGATTTTGACTTGGCATTTTTTTAACTGGAATTTTTTACTATAAAATAAGATTCTTGAAAACAGGAAGCTTCGATTATACGATGTATCTCTCAGATTAACAGAGACAGAGTCAAAAATTTTGCGTAGGGGAGCGAATATACTCAACCAAATTTTTTTTTTGATGATAGAAAAAAAAATTCAATATAAAATTATGGTTTTACATCCTTGTCAGATATATAAGAGAGAAAAGTGGATTAAAGTGGCCATTTTTAAAATAAAAAATCCAATGTAAAATTATGGTTTTACATCCTTGTCAGATATATAAGAGCGAAAAGTGGATTAAAGTGGCCATTTTTAAAACAAAAAATTCAAGATGAATGGAGCAATCGAAGTAGCAAAGAAGAATGTAAAGCGTGTCATTCAAAATGTGACTTGTAGGTCCTTGTTAGGAATATGGCCCAAATAAGCAATTTGTAGAGTAGTGATAATGCCAAAATTATTTTTGTTAATGCCAAAATTCCAGCTCATAAAAGTCTTGTACGATGCATATGGTACAAGGTTTTTGTGCACTAGAGTTTTGGCACCAACAAAAACAGTTTTGGCATTATAATTTCCTGACATGGGCTTAAGATATTGCATTAAATTACTGTCAAAGTTTGAAGCTAATTAATTCCTTTCCTACTCTTGCGCGCGGCGTGGGTTCACGTAATACATGCCAGGTTCGATCTAGTTCAGGCTGTTTGGAATTCATTCCCATCAGTCAGCTTGGTTAGGAAGTCCAAAACTTATCAGTCGCAGGGATTACTTTTTTGCAGTCTGATTCTAAAAATCGAGCTCTGAACAATTGCATGAAGAGTACGCCTACCAGTGGCGTCGGTCACAAAGAATTACTTTTTCCGTAGTCTGACTTCAAGAATCGAATCCTGAGCAACTACATGGAGAGTACACCTACTAGTGACGTAGCCAAAAATTTAGGTATGAGGAGAAAAGGTAGAAATCAACGGTCAAATATCCAATGCTTAATCAAATCATTTTTGTCAATGAGGACTATAATATGCTTGTTAGGTCCTGTTGTTTTCAGGTCGATCTTCAATTGTTTTTGTTTTTTCGGTTGGTGTCTTGCTTTTCTTTAGATCTTGGGTGACTTTATGCCGGTGTACCCTTGATCCTTTTAATTTTTGTAATCCTTATAAAGATTAATAAATCTTTTTTGCTTAGCAACAAAAAAGAAGAAGTCTGAAATAGTTTAATTTATATTTACGTCTGCCCATATTTCATATGCATGGCCATGCACGCCATCATCAACGCGTCCGGCCGTTTTTCTTAAGGTCCATCTTATGATAATCACCACATGGCACATGAAAACCGTTTCCATGGGTCAAATTTCATACAAGTAATTATTCAGTGATTTTGGAGCATCGATCCAACACGTGCTATTCTAATAACACCTTCCTCCGTCATCGGACCCCACATGATCAGTGTGTTGAAGAAGGGTGTCGGAGCACCGCGTGACGGTGTCTTTACTCTTAGGAGCACCTGGCAGCTTTTTAATTAAAATTTAATTGGTGATACCAAAATGATATAGTGCGATCATGATGTGTGATTGTCGAGGTGTGTGCAAACCGGTTCGGGCATTTAGTTATAAAAAAAAAATCATATCTTCGGTTGGGTTCTTGTAAAATTACTTTTTTCTTCGTTTTGTGTGTTTTATTCGTCTTTTTTAAATTTTTGTTAGATTTGAGTTATATTTTTAGATTAATCATATCCATCTCGACAACAGGAGTCTAAAAGTAAAAAAAAAAGTTCACAAAGACGAAAAAATACGAAACAATTGTCTTTTTTTTTTGTCTAAAGTGTTGTCTTATATGAATTTTTTTCAACATAGATTTACATTTTTATACTTTTTTGATTTGTCTCGTCAAGACAGATGATTAATCCAAAAAATTAAATTAAACAAAAAGTTACAAAAAATAAAAAAAATACCGAAATAAGTTTCAAACTTAAAAATTTACGAGCTAGAACCCACATGGTTGAGTTAATCACTGTTATCTTGGACCAAAATTATATGTGGGGAAAGGATGATGGTTAGAGGCTAAAAAATGAGTCAATCGCTACAAGAAAAATTCAATTGGGTGACGAATGAAAATCGTCATAAATTGCATGTTTTTTGTCACAAATAATATAGGTGACGAAAAAAAATTTGTCGACTAAAGGTTGTCGAGGATTCCTACCTGGTGACGAAATCTATTTTTCGTCACTTATAGTGCTTTTTGATGATGAAATATTTCGTTACCAAAAAGTGAATAATTGGTGACGAAAATTTTTTCCTCGCTTATTGTGCTTTTGATGACGAAAAAATTCGTCACCGATAGATCACATCGGTGACAAAAATTTTCGTCACCAATATAAGAAATCGGTGACGAAATTTTTCGTTGCAAAAGATGTTTTCATATGCAAAAAGAAATCCTTCTTTCTTGCTCCTGCTGGGTTTCGAACCCGAGTCCTTCGAGTTTTTCGCACAAGCTCCGACCAACTGCTCTACACACACTTTTCAGTAAATATTTGAAATATCTAATATATAACACATATGTTTAACAGTAAAATATATTTCGAATGTAATTTTGAACCTTTAAACATTAAAATTAGCAATTTTGATAAACATGAAAGTTGTAGGCAATTGAGTTATTGTTCAAACCTAATTTGAATTATCTCAATCGGAGATTTTAGTAAAGAGTTATGTCCGAAATACATTTAGTAACAAAGCGCAATTCATAAATTTTGTTGCTGAAAGCGTTAAAATGGTGACGAAATTATTTTTCGTCACCAAAGTTAAGCATTTGGTGACGAAAAAAAATATTTCGTCACTAAATTGCTCTCATTTAGCGATGAAATATATTTTTTGTCACCAAATGATTATCTTTGGAGACGAAAAATAATTTCGTCACCTTTTTAAGCTTTCGGCGACGAAAAATATATTTTGTCACCAAATGGGTACCTTTCGTGACAAAAATATTTTTTTCGTCACTAAACATGTATAATTGGTGACGAAATTATTTCGTCACGAAAGTTGTCAAAATAGTGACGAATTTATTTTTTCGTCACCAAATATACTCATTTAGTGACGAAATTAAATTTCGTCGCCACTTTTTTGTCACCAATTTTCATTTTTCTTGTAGTGAATATCATCCCCTTTTTCCCATTTTAACTTTTGTTATCTAGAACTACTTGCGAATTTCTGTTGAGAATACCAAAAAAAAATTTCGGATCTTAGGTTACATCATGATCCCTACAACTAGGACTTTGATTGGTTTGTCTTTACATTAAAAAGAAAAGAAAAAAACAAGACGAAGATATTTTTAGGCTTTTTCGGACCGACGACCTCACTCGTTTACCTTCTTTATTTTATGGGAAAAATATATTACATAAAAATAGTTCACAACTTATTGTTTGCATTCCACTTTTTTTGGAAAAGATTAAAAAAAATTTAAAGAAAAGCTCGAGTTTCAGGAGAGTTTTTTTTTTTTTGCTCGGCAAAAGAAATTTCTTGAGAGATTATTCAGCTTTAAATGCTCCTCCCCTTCTTACCCTCGTGGTAGTCATGGACAGTGATATTTAACCCCGGGGGGGGGGGGGGTGGTGTGTGTGTGTGTGTGTAAGGGCAGAGATCAAAAAAGAAGTGTGATGATTTAACCCCGCATGACATTAATTAAGACGTGTGATGATTTCTGGTTGAAGAATTAATTTGTCAATTTTTATATTCTAATTCACTTTTATACAGTCATACTGTAGTAGGAGTATTAATTACAAGGGTTTATTATATAGATGTTACTTTCGTATTTACCCAAAAAAAGAAGCAAAAAAGGACAAGTGGTACGTATAATGAGTTGTGTCAAATTCAAATATGCCTTTATTATATGGAGAATTCATGCACCTTGAGATCGATGTTGATCTGATCGGGTACGTACGTATTCTAGAAAGTGTATTCAATCCAATTATTAAAAAAAAATATTGTGAGTATCAAACTCTTGATGGTTCGTTGTTTGGTATACGTACACATATATAGCAATGGACGAGCTAACAATTTTGACTTTTGGTGAGGAAAAAAAAAACTTGTTTAGTTTTTTGAACCTAAAACTCTTCTTCGAAACTAGGTTCTATCAATCCTAGCAAAATAAAATAATCTTTCCAATGGAACTCTAATCTTCATCGAAGATGAAATCGCGATCAACTTAATTGTAAGAATCAACGTACATAAATCTATACATGCTGATATACAAAGCGAGATTAGCGTTTCTTGCGTCCTCTCGTTTGAAGTTAGGTATGGATTGTTTCCATCCATATATATCAAATAGTTATCCTCAAAGGGATTTAATTTTCTATAATCAGAAATCTTCTTATTCTGCAAACCCCGTTCAAGTGTACATCCAAGGAGGAAACAAAATGGAATTAGATTAGTGAGTGGATTTGTTTTTAATGACTCTTTAATTTGCCACATCAGCTAATTCTATTTTTGGTTGTACAAAATTAATACTTCTTCCCCTTGAAGATGCTCCTTAAGGCAAATCAACTAATAAGTTAATAGTAGCACAATGCATCCAATTCCCATATCTTGAATCTTGTATTATGTGGCTCCAATCGCTGCCTATCCCATTCTTCAATTCTTGATGTAGAAAGTCTCCGGCCTTCGGCCCATTAATTAGAGGGTTGTCCGATCCTCTAATTTCAAAACTTTCCAAAATTGATCGAGGTGCGTACACACTTGCAAACACACTCATATTTATTGTGGATGCCACGCACACACTGCACAATTCCAGTGTGTGCGGGACCCACAAGTGAATGTTAGTGTGTTTGTTGTATGAGTGTCGTGGTGCCAGAACGATTGTTAAGTTGTATATTCACATTCTAGCATGTATTTTGTATCTTTTTCTGTGACTACAACATGTTTAATTTCTTGATAATTCAAGTGCCCGAACCAATTTACGTGCACCATACTAAACTTGCGGTACGAGCCCCACCCCCCGCTTGCAAATATTTCAACTAAGGTCGGAGCAAAACTCCATAAGAATTGACCCCTAAAAGGATGTTTTGAAGTAGGTAAGATGTTCCAAACCAAAAAACTTAGAAAAAGGCAAACTCATACCCCCAAGACTTGATCACAAAGCCGACCCATTGGGATTTCAATGACTACGACATTAGTCTTATCTTATCTTTATTACTCCCTCCGTCCCAAAATGATTGTCCGGTTCGCAAAACGGAGTGATAAAATAATGCAATTTTTTCAAGAAAAAATTCAAACTTTTTTCGCAAATTAAAAATACTCATTGATATCTAGTAAGTTGTTAAAAATTTTTTGATTTTTTCTTGCAAAAATTGTATTATTTTTAACACTCCGTTTTGCGGACCGAACAAACATTTTGGGACGGAGGGAGTATAAAAATTCCCCAATAGTTCAAGTGGCTAACAAAATACAAAAACAACAGTTGAAAGAAATCCATACCCATACCATTACAAAATTCGATCGTAACAGTACTATTTGAATCAAATTGATTAATTAAAGTCAAAAAGACGTACTCAATTTTCATGGCATCACTCGGTCAGGTCAGTCAGTCTCTTCTATACATCTATGAAACCATACGCGTCTGCAAAGTCAAAGTCATCCACTCCTTCCCCCTTCCACACCCTCTTTCCTTCATACTGTATACTCCAACATTCTATATATATACCACTCCACACCTTATAACCCCCTTAATTTCTCTCTCTCTCTCTCTCTCTCTCTCTCTCTCTCTCTCTCTCTCTCTCTCTCATACATTCTATATATATACCACTCCACACCTTATAACCCCCTTACTTTCTCTCCCTCTCTCTCTCTTTCTGTCTCTCTCTCTCTCTCTCTCTATATATATATATATATATATATATATACACATACCACTCCACACCTTATAACCTCTCTCTCTCTCTCTCTCTCTCTCTCTCTCTGGGGTATATATATATTTCGACTGATAACTACATGTTTTGGGTTTTCAGTGAAAACTGGTGAGCTTCGTTTTTTTTTTTTCAACTCTAGGGGCTTTCTGAAACTGAGAGAGAGGAGTTTCCGGCGAGTTTTTTCGGAGGTTTTGTGGCGGAGTAGAGGCGGGGAATATGGCGGGGGATAGCGGAGGGAGGTCGTTGGAGCAGACGCCAACGTGGGCTGTTGCCGTGGTTTGCTTTGCTTTGGTTGCCGTTTCGATTGTCATTGAATATATAATCCATCTCATCGGCAAGGTATGCATACACTCATATAGTCATATGTGTATATATATATCTATGGAGTTTCAGAATATACTTGATCTGGATTGAATTAATTCTCGCACCATTTTTTGCAGTGGTTAAAGAGGAAACACAAGAGAGCCCTATATGAAGCACTTGAGAAGGTCAAATCAGGTACACCAAGTTACTAAATTATCATCTCTATCTATTTTGATTATGGTACATCCATAGAAACAAAATCTAACTTAACACATAATCCTGATTTGCTCTCCCCTCAATATACCCGTTCGAGTTTTTATAAAAAGTTGTTTGTCGAGAAAAAAAAAAAAAACTTCATTCAGAATGATGTGTTCTGCATATATTTCCTTCATTTCAAACTCAAACACTCACCATGTAAAAAGGTAAAAAACTTATAATTTAATTCCAAACTTAAATACCATCTCTATCAATTTTTATTATTTTTTCGGTAATTATCAACTTTTATCATGATACAAACAAACAATACATAAAATTACAAGAAAATTGACGTATGTTCTACATTACTATTATTTTTTCATTTCAATTTAAACACTTTTGATTACGATTAATTATTTAAAACAAAAATAGCACTACCTCATCATTCTTTTCGGATTAGCTCTCTCTTATGCTTATATTATGTTTTATTTTCAAATTTTTGCTGATATTTATTTTCTTCCCTTTTTTTTGGTGGGGCGAAGAATTGATGTTGCTGGGGTTCATATCCTTGCTCCTAACAGTTGGACAAGGTCCAATTTCAACCATATGCATACCAAAGAGTGTGGGGTCCACGTGGCATCCTTGCAGTAAGAAACAAGAGGCGAAGCTAACAAAAACATATACGGAAACCGATGATGACGAAGGGGAAGGTCGCCGAAAGCTTCTGTCTGCCGCAGTGGAGGGAAGCTTCCGCCGCGTCCTGGCGGCGGGTTCGACCGACAAGTGCGCGGAAAGGGTATGCATGACTAGTACTCGTCTTTCGTTTTTGTAGACTTTTACTTCTTTTGAATGTTTGTTTGGAATTCTTCATCAGAGATGCTACATGTACGTAGCAACACAGACGTCGCATACAGATGTTTTGGAGATCCGTCTCCGATCTTAAAAAAATGATCGGAGCTGTTCATTTTTCTTGCAATACTTTGTTTAGAGTCCCTGCAAGAGATAAATTCAATAGGATATCGATAAGACCGTTTACGATGCATCCAATTTCGTCGCAGAATTTAGACTTGAATTCTTTAGCAAAGGTTGGACATATCGTAAACCCTCTCACCGATATTCAACTGAACCTATTTTTTGAAAGAACCCTAAATAAAATATTTTAAACAAGATGAACGGTTCTGATCATTTTTTTTTTACCCGAGTCAAAATAGATCGGTACCCAGACTTCAAATCTGTGTCGATATCCTTTCAGATTTTTTTACCATCGAACGTTTGCAACCCAAGAAAAAAGGAATGTGTGGTATGAAGGGAATCTGGAAGGAGACAAGTCCTTATCTAGGACCCACGTGCATTTCCAACTTTTCTATTCCCGCTACGAACTCAATCATGCAATGCGTTTTTTTTTTTTTTTTTTTTATCAAATTCTAAAGTTTAAAAGACTTATCAACATGGCCTTGAGAGTTTTATTTCTTGCTGACGACATGAACTTGAAACTGCGAACTTTCACCTACTATCATGTTCTCATTTTGATAAAATTTATTCTCGTACATTAATATCAGGATGAACCCAAGATAATTAGCGACAATCTTAATGCACATTTCATGTTTTATCAGAGAGTTTTTTATTTTTATTTTTTTGCATCTTTACCAGTTTAATTTTTATTCAGTTTTTAAAACATATGTACATCAAGATTAACCAAGGCCCTACCATTATTCTCATGTGATGTTTTTCTTTTTCTTTTTCTTTTTCTTTTCCAGGGTAAAGTGCCTTTCGTTTCTTCTGACGGCATTCATCAACTTCACATCTTCATTTTTGTGTTGGCTGTCTTTCACGTCCTTTACTGTATTCTCACCATGGCTTTGGGCCGATTGAAGGTACGTAGGTGCATGTATACATAGATCTCTCTCTCTCTCTCTCTCTCTCTCTCTCTCTCTCTGGTACAAATATATTGACTGGGTTGGTGGTTTGTAGATGAGAAGTTGGAAGGCATGGGAAAGGGAAACGAGAACAGCCGAGTACCAGTTCTCACACGGTAATTACCTATTCCATGTATTTTTATACATTAGTATTTTCAGGTTACATAGACATGAAACCAACATGCATGTGAACCAATATTCCTATACTCCTTCTGTTCTATAATTTTTCGATATTACCATTTTTTTTTTTTTTTGTCATTTTTCGGATCAACATTTACAATGTTTTCGTGCATAATTTCAAAAAATCATCCAAAACACAAAATAAAACCATGCCTGAAACAATTTTATTTGGTGATCCAAAAAAAAGTACTATATACAGCTTTCCAAAATAGAGAAATAAAATTATGAAAAGGAGGAAGTAACCCCGCTCCCCTCTCTTGTACTGTTCTTTTGTTTATTACTACTAAAATCTTACATTATGCGTAAGTTGAAACTGCGCGATACAAAATTGTCTACAAATCCTGCGCGGGTATGATGCAGATCCAGAGAGGTTTAGATTTGCAAGAGAGACTTCATTTGGGAGAAGGCACTTGAGCTTCTGGACTAAGACTCCCGGCCTCATTTGGTTTGTAAGTAGACAACCTCTTAATTTCCTTGTTTCGCAACTTTTCTGTCTGCAATTCTATATTATACATACAAATGTAGATGTGACTTTTATTTACTTGGTTGTGCTGCCACTTATCTCTACATGGGTACACATATATTATTTCATTTGAAAGTTTCTAACTCACCTATCTATAAGTACCTCGAAACTCCAATGTGTTAGCCAAGTGGATTCTTTAGTAGTAGACGGTGGGATTGGTTCCGAAATAACGTAACAAACGAAAGGAAGCTAAATGGAGCCAACACCTAAGTGGCTAAGTCCCATGCCAAATGGTTTTGGCTTGGGACTTATGTATTGGCTCTATCCTAAGGTCGTCTTAGGTTCGATTCTCTTTATCAATAACTCTTTGGCCCACTTCACCCTATACGTAAGCGTGTGAAACGACTGTAGGATGAGCTGTACAAATTAGTCTGAGATGCGCGCAAACTGACTCGAGACACAAAAAAGAAAGAAAAGAAAAGGAAGCTGATTAGCTGAAGAGAAAGAAAGATGATGAGACGGAGAAAAAAAAAAAACAAAACCAAGAGTCAAAGGAAGAAATAACGCGGCAACGTTATGTAACGAACAAAGAAGCTTAATTTCGTTTGAATATCTCGAAAATGACGGTCGTACGATGGCAACTAGGCTTAGTTATTACATAACGACCGTTAACGACTTTCGTGTTTGGTTTGACTTTTCCTCGCTTTGACACCTTAATTTCACATCCACGACTTTAATTTCGTTTGAATATCTCGAAAATGAGTTTTTATTTTTTAGTTTTGGGCTTATGAATTCAACTTATTATATTTTTGAAAGATTAAAAAATAATAAAAAATTCAAACTCTTCAAAATATGAAAAGGTCAAAAAGGAGAAATTTTTCAGTGCCGGGTGGGTACCATGTGGTGTTCGCTCGGCACATTCGAGTCGTCCGATGAGATTTTGGACGGCTCAGATCTGAAGAGAGAAAAATGAGAGAGAAAGAGGAGGGGTGAGAAGAGAGAGAAGGTTTTAATCTGAGCCGTCCAAAAGTGCATCGAACGGTTCAAGAATGCCGAGCGAGCATCACGTAGGATATTGCTTGGCACTGAAAAATTTCTCGTAAAAAAGACATGGCGAATAATCTCAACATTTCTTGTAAATAGTCCAAAAACTTAAAAACAGCCGTTCTTTCACGTGCCAAACGTGTCGTATACGTGGTTCATGAACTAGTAGAAATTGGCTTCCTATTCCCTCTCTAATAATTGGCGTGGGCTGAATCCGACCCATTTGGTCCACGCTTTTGAAACATGTTTTTTTTTTTATCGGACTTTTGAGACATGTTTTTTTTTTTAATCAGACTTTTGAGACATGTTTGTTTTTTTTTTTTTTAATCAAACTTTTGAAACATGTTTGTTATTCCATTTCAGATTTGCTTCTTCAGGCAATTCGTAAGATCGGTTCCAAAAGTTGATTACTTGACCTTGAGGCATGGATTTATCACGGTAATTAAATTCCTCTCTATAACTTTATGTTTCCCCACTTTCAATATAAAAGCATGAATACTATTCTTAAATGTTTTATACTCGTACTACCTCCATGTCCCAAATTGTTGGGTCTGTTTTCTTTTCGAGACCTCACAAAAAATTATCTATATCTCACAATCTATAATATTTTTTGTGAGATCTAGCTGTTCTTTTAATGCCTTCAGAAATAGGATCGACCAAAAATTGTTATTCCTTTTTAACTATTTTCTTCATTCGATTCCTTTATATTTTTCCTACTCTTTATCTGCAATTTTTTTTTCCACAAATTCAAAGTCCAAGCACAAGAATGTGTGATTATTTCCTAATATAGATAGCATCCTATTAATTAACCGCAGCATACGACACATTTTGTATTGCAGAATTCCATTCTTTTTTTTTTATCGGCGACAAATATTTTAATTTATTAGAATTCGACAAAGGGAGCAGAATTCCATTCTTACCAACAAGACAAAACTGAGTGGCCAAGCATGTTTTTTTTTTTTTAATTTAAAAGTGTGAAATTAAGCTTATGAAGTTCTGGTCTAATAATTCAGGCACATTTGGCACCTCAAAGCCATACAAGGTTTGATTTTCAGAAATATATCAATAGATCACTTGAAGAGGATTTCAAGGTGGTCGTCGGTATCAGGTAAATGCTTAATTTTTTTTTTTTTAACTTATTGATTACTTATTTAACATCTCAATTTTTGTTATACGTACCATCGTAATTTGTTGCACTGACAGCTTCTTTTTCAAACTAATTTTCACAGTCCCCCAATTTGGCTATTTGCTGTGATATTCCTACTGTTCAATACACATGGTGAGTACGAAGAATATACTGCTGCGTAGATCAATTATGTAACTTTAATACTATATATTAAAGGAAATTCAAGTAGATGAAAAAAAAAAAAAAGCAATGGCAATTCTATTGAAAATATTTTGAAAAATCTAGACCTGGCTGGAAAATAAAAATATTTATGATTATAACTTAGAAAATAAAATTGCATATAGATACAATCTTTTGAAAATGTAGCGCACACATACATCCGGATTCCGGCCGCACACAGCCTCCAATGCACGTAGGTATCACGAATATAGTGTGGAATCCACGAGCATCAAAATGTCTCCAAAAACATGTGTGTACGGATTTGCATACGGATTTCAAAGTCAATAGTATTATTGTTTCTACTGTAACTGTACGTTTTCCATCATGCCATTCTCGGTCAATAGCTATTTCAGTACTCTATTTTTGGCTTTTGGGTAATTTGTTTGACTAAGGTTTTTCTTTCTTACCTGTTTTTGTTTGGACAGGATGGTATTCCTATTATTGGCTACCATTTATCCCCTTAATTGTAAGCAGACACTCTATCCCACATGTTTTTCGTTCTTGATTGCCCAAAAGTCATATCTAACGGCTCAGGGTGAATGCGCGTGCAGATCATCCTATTGGTGGGGACCAAGCTACAGGTGATCATATCCAAGATGGCCATAAGGATTCAACAGAGAGGTGAGGTTGTGAAAGGAGTGCCCGTCGTTCAGCCGGGGGATGACCTATTCTGGTTCAATCGTCCCCGTCTCATTCTCTACCTCATCAATTTTGTACTCTTTCAGGTACTTTTTCCAAAAAAATTTTGATACAAAGCTATTCGAGCAAACTTATGCTTACCTCAACTAATGAGTTCTTTTAATTCCTTATGTAAGTATATGCATCTCTAAATATGCAGATATGCCTTAGGAAAATGATTTTAGGTTTCGTTATTTGAATTCAGTAAGCATTAAATGTGGCACGATAAGAAACGAGCACAGTTTTAGCACGGCACGTTTGAAAAACATAATTATTTTACACTTTTTGTGTTGATCAAAATTTTACACTTTTCGGAGTTTGAACAAGCACGGTTTTAACACGGAACGAGAACGATTTTAGATGTGTGTGTATATGTGTGTCTCTTTATGTATCCTGATGCAGTTTTCATTAAGTTCAACTATGTGTTGTTGTACTTACATTCACTTGTCAATCTATATATATATATATATATATATATGCAGAATGCCTTCCAGCTTGCTTTCTTTGCGTGGACTTGGGTAAGCCACCCCAACTCTTATGTCACGTTCACATTATAACCCTGCCATAATTAGTTAATTTCACTCTTGACGAGAGATTATTCTTACGTATCTATTTATCTATCTATCGTCCTGATCATTTGTATTTTCAGTTTGAATTTGGATTGACGTCTTGTTTCCACGAGCATTTGGAAGACATAATCATCAGAGTTTCCATGGGGTGAGTCTCATTAATTCCATTAATCGATTTCCCTGCCATACATAGTACATTCAAATTAATTACTAATTATACAGGCCAAGTTGCTTAAATTTTTTTAACAAATGTTAATTATGGTGATTTTTTTTTATCAGGATCATCATCCAGATTCTCTGCAGCTACGTCACTCTCCCTCTTTATGCCCTCGTGACACAGGTAATTTATCATACAACCCATGGGCCTGCAAACGAGGCGAGCTTTATAGTGTCAGAACTAGGCTTATTTACTAAGCGAGCCCAAGAGTACTTGAGCTCGAGCTCGACTCCTTTTTAAACAAGCCGAAGCCTTGACGAGCGAAGCCTATCGAATTTAATTTTGAGACTCTTTTAACGATCAGTTGAGCTTTCGAGTGTTACAAGCCTAAACTCAACTTGAGCTCGACTCGATTAATTACTGAACTAGTCGAGCCAAGCCACGAGCAACTTGGTTTGCAGCCCTAGGTCTAAGAAGTTCAAAAATAAGATGTCCTATTTCCTCTCAATAAAAATAGGATTCTTTTTTTTAATTTTGCATTCTCATTTTCAACAGATGGGTTCAACAATGAAGCCAACCATATTCAACGAAAGAGTGGCCACGGCACTCCGGAACTGGCACCACACGGCCAAGAAACACATCAAGCAAAACCGCCAGTCCGGTTTCACAACCACAACCACGCCCATGTCCAGCCGGCCCGCCACCCCTTCCCACCACCTCTCCCCCGTCCATCTCCTCCGCCACTATAGGAGCGAGATCGACAGCAGCGTCCAAAACACCCCCCGCCATTCCAACTTTGACGTCGACCACTGGGGGGCCGACACCGACGGCTCCCCGTCCCCATCCCACCGCTACCACCGCTATGGCGGCGGCAGAGGAGACGGAGACGGATCTTCGTCCCACCGCCACCAGCAGGTCGAGATGGGGCGTATGGAAGACATCAAGAGCAGCGAGGTGCCACAACTCGAGCCGAGCTCGACCCGGGTGGCGCCGCTGCCGCAACACGAGATTGATATAGGAGCGCCGAAGGATTTCTCGTTTGATAAGAGAACGAGTACATGATTATGGGTATATGAGGAGTTTGGATTACTTTGGATGGTGGGGGCCATTATTGGGATGAGGTGAGAATAAGAAAAATGTTACCGACATAGATGGATGCGCACAAATTTGAATATAGATGTGTTTGGAACCATCGAATGTACATAGGGTCTATGAGACTCGGGTGCATGCATTGAATGATTCTAAACACATTTGTGTTTGTATTTGTGCACATTTATCTGTGTCCGTGGCATTACTCTCAAAAATAATTGTGGAGATAGTGGCAAGGGGATTGTAGGAAATTGAGGAGAATTGAGGCCTTCGATTTGGTTGAACTTTGTAAAGAACACAATTGTTTCTTACTACTATTTTTTTCCTTTCTTTTCGATAAGTTAGATGCTAAAATTGAGAATATAGAGACGGGATAGGGACTTCCAAATGGGTATATGTTGAGCATCTAATGTTATTGTAGTCCAAATTGTTGCAGAAATGGTCATCATTATGAATATTACCAAATTTTGAATTCAAAGCCACAATTCTGTCCATTTGCATAATATTATTATTATTATTATTATTATTATTATTATTATTATTATTTTCAAAATGGTAATAGTATCATTGATAGAAAACACAAATACATAAGATAATCATCGAAAGGTAGCATTCATCTTTAATCGAAGTACTAAAAAGCTACTACAAAGCAGGGTAGCCTTCCTATACAAATACTTCTCAAATCCAAACAATGGATTACCCCAACCACAGTCTTTGCACAATAGAAGACTCACAGTACTGATAAAAAATATATATAATACCCGAAGCAACGAGGCCACCAAACTAATTAAATCTGATTCATTATTTGGACCGCCACTACCGTTGATTTCCTTCGTCATAGAACCATAAACTCCACCACTATCGGAATCTGAATCGGCACCTCAATGATGATGGGGAAGCAGAGATAAAGGAAAAGAAAAAATCACAAAGAAACTCGATCTCAAATTTGACATCAAGAGAGAAAACCCTCATTGAAAAGAAGGAGATACTGTATTTAATTAAAGCAATAGAAAACTGAGGAAGAAGAAAAACACCCATCAAGAGTAAAGCCCTCCCCTCTTGCGTTGCATAAGGGTGATGAAAACCCTAGGTGAAAGAAGGAGAACGAAAAGAGGCGGCTAAATTTTTTTTAGAGAGATGCTTTGGGTTAAAGAGAGAGAGAATTAAGCAACCCGTTCATATATATCACTAAGGACCAATTTTTCTCAATCACCCCACCTCATTCCACTAACTTTTTTTCACTTTTTTGGTTTTGTCCTATTTGAATTTTTTTCGCGTTTGTTTATTTTGCGCCAAATTTTTTTTGACTTTTTGATTCATCTCAACGAGACGAATTGGAAAAGTAATATTTTTTTTTACTTTTACCCAAATATTTTGAACAAGGACCACTTTTAAGTAAAAAAAAGGTCAAAGTGGTCCTTGTTCAAAATATTTGGGTAAAAGTAAATTTTTTTTTACTTTTCCGAGAGACGAATCAAAAAGTCAAAAAAATTTGACACAAAACGAACGAATGCGAAAAAAATTCAAATAATGATGTAACCGCACTTTTGCGTTTACATCCGAATATGTTTTGCGCTTTTTTCACGAATGTTGAACAATGGTTTATACTTTATACTTAACTTTGAAAGTCAAACCGTCTCCCAACCTACCATGAGCGTCGACAATGCCCTGCAGTTACGTCTGAAATCTGAATTACACAAAGTCATAAACACGTACAGAATTTGTGCTTAATTTTCATTCAATTTTTAAGTAAGGAGTGGGTTACTTCTAAAAGGAAATACTTTGGGACCTAGCTAGCTCGTATTTCATTTGAATGAGACCACGGCATAGTGAAGACAACGATAACTCAAAAACGAGTTTGGTTAAGTAGGCATTAGAAAATAAATATAATTCGTCATCTTTTGTGTGGTCCCACGTTCTAATCACACGGAGGTTGAATATTCCTAATCTTTGGGTCACTGGAACATTTATTCGCTCGTTAATTTCAGCCTTCAGGGCTCTTGAATGAATTCGAGGTGTGCAGAAACTAGCTAGCTCGAATATTATGTCATAAAAAGAAAAATAATCAAGACTGCGATAGAGTTGTACTATTATTAGGCAACTTGGCCAATATTGTAGAGATATCCTTCGAGGTTGGGGGAAAGTTTTTCTACAATATTGGACTTGGAAATGGATGGTGGATTTTGATGTTTGACTTGGGTTTGATTGAGCGATCAGATGAAGACTTTTATTACTAATAATATGGAAAGAAAACCGAAGACACTAGACCCCGTTTATTTAAGAGTTTTGAATTTAGAATTCTAATCATTATCCTATATCTCTTCAATTATTACTCTCATTTTTTATTGATAATCATTATTCATATTTTCAAACATTTTATTTCTCTCTGCACTTATTACGTACCTATAAGTCCAAATCCAAAATCCCAAAACGAACGGACTCCCAAGATTCGGGATGCAAAGGAGATCGACTCATGATATAGGTGTTGCACGCAGAGGATAGCTAGAGATCTTTTAGCTTTGGAATTTGAGGCCATGAGCAAGTGATCAATTTCTTCTGAGAAGAGAATTCGTGTGCCAAATTTGTTTCTAGATTTTTCTGTGGATTAGCCAGCCAATCTTGATCGTACTTCCGACAAGATAGAAATTTTTCTTTTTGAATTGGAATGCGCTGCGATTTATGAACTTCATTAATTATTAGGAAATTGATTGGGTGGCCCTAATGCAACGACACCTTTTGTTAGGACCACAATAGTTTTTGTGTAATTGACTATTGAGCCCTCGTTAGTCAAAGCCATTGTGAGACAATTCAATGCTCCTCTCTCTCTCTCTCTCTCTCATGACAGCCCACCTCTCCGTTGGCCCGTTCCCTTGGCTGAACTAATCATTAGCATCACACAACAGCAAACCACTCCAAATCATATGCTAACCCTTACGAGTTCTTCCCTCTTCCGTTTTCTACCACCACAGTTACCACAGGCACTCCTCCCACTTATCTCCGTTATTCTCTCTCTAGAAATCAGCCTTCGCCGCTCTTGGACTGCATCCCTCCGTCATAAACCCATCCAGATAATCACTTTGAATCCGCAATTTTTTTTAGAAATCCAAACAATAAACCACTGCAAATAGTAATTGCGTTGGTTTATAGATTTGCTTACCCAAAAATATATATTTCTTCACTCCTAAAGACAATAAGATGAAGAGGTAGAAAATCTGCAATTTTTACTTTTCTCTCCCCACACATTCAGACAAAAGGTGAAAATTGAGAGAACGATAAAAAAGTGTTTCGACTCGAAGTTTACTCTGTCGATGTCATGGGCGGACAGAGGCGTGTTATGAACAATTTAGTCGATCTTGTGAGGGAAGAAGAGGTTGGGTCAGGGTGAGATTTGCAAAAGCATAGTGAGATTGGTGACCTTAGGTTTGCCGCCTCCTCAATTGCAGTGGAGAGAGAGGAGAGTGAAACGGCAAGTGGGTCTGTAGTGAAACAAAGGGTAATCGAAGGGTGGAGAACGTGAGGGTATAGTAGTCAGTCAACATAAATTGTCGTGGCTCTAGAAAATGTAGTCGTGGCATTATCAGGCCCCAATTGATTTTTACACTCTTTTTTTTGTTAACCACACTCATTTTCTTGAATTTTAGTGTTGAAAGTGTAAGTCTTTTTTTTGCAAAAAGACAAAAAAGGAAGTGTGGATATTAAAAAGGAAATTAATTTTAGCACTCCAGTTTTAACTACTGACACTCTACTTTGTGTGTTAATCATGTGATATTACAAAATAGAAAGTGGAGTGCCATTGGCTAAAAGTGAAGTTCCAAAATCACTGCTCTATTAAAAAATGGAGTGTAAAAATTAATTCCCTAATTATTATTCTTCTTGTGTTAAAAGGAAAAACGTTCACGTGTATGTTGACATGTAGAATAACACAAGCAATTGGCATCGTGGCCCAGTGATAGACGCAATATATTCTCATGCATTTGAAAAATATTAAAACCCTAACTAACTAGTAGTATGACAAACAATACGGACTTTTGCCAAAAAAAAGGGAGTAGAATAACACAAAAGAACTATAACTGTTCTTTTGATTAATTGTGATACATTAAAGGTAACACTTTTGAGTTGTACTACTTTATGAATTATTCCTTTTGAATGATATCAATGTATTAAAAAAGAATCGATGATCTGGCTGTGTTACAATTGTGGATGTCAGATGTTACTGGCAACTACCGTGGAAGACGACTTATTCAACCACCTTAATATCTCTGTTTAGGTTTTCAAAGGTGTACGACGAGTGGTTTAAAGAATGAATTATTTCTTATATATGACTAAACTTAATCATTTTTGCTATACACAAATGCAAAAGTATACGGAGCGTATACTTATTTGGAGGCGCCAAATGGGTCTTTATGGTGACTAATCCGGCCCGTCAATTATCCGTGCTCGGCCCGATGGATCGTCACAGTCTATATCCAATGCTGACTTTAAAAAAAATATGTGTTGCGCATGTACAATTCAGCCCACTTTACAGTTTACACTACTATGCGGAGTTTATTAGTTCACGTGGTTGGTGTGCCATGGCCGTCCTTCTCTTGTTCAAGTGCAGAGACTCCTATTAGGGGTTGAGCGGTTCAAACGAAACTCCTTTGTCACATATATTTTAACTTTTCTTTGATTTGTCTACGTTGGATCATTCAAATAAAATTAGAGTAAACGCAAGTTCGCCTAAATTAGTGCATAAGTAGATCATATAGATCAACAAAATAAAATAAATTAGGCCCGACAAGTTTTTAATCAAAGTAAATATTTTTTTATTGGGTTTTGCGTGCAAAAAATTCTTAATACAATATTTTTGGAAAAATGACTGTTCAGAACGTATTTTGATAATTAATGCCTGCCAAAACACGTCGTTGACTCGTTTTCTCATATATTTTTGTCACTAGAACAAAAATCCTGCCGCTTCCGTCGTGTGTAGGCCCCAAACAAACGGTCTAGAAGAATGGTCGGCCTAGCCCGGCCCACTTGACCCAACTGACACTTCACGTGCTAGCACCTATATTTTGAGTGACGTGGAGAGAGTAATTATTCAGTAGTCCGGGAGTATTGCCACGTGGTACTCTCTATTCTTTTACAATCACACGTTTCTGTGGGGTTCATACACTAAAGAACGTGTGATTGTAAAGTGGTAGGGAGTATCACGTGACTGTACTTTCGGAGTATTGTATAATCTCACCATGGGGAGAGGGAGAGAGCATTTTTTCTTGTAATCCAATAACACTTTCTCAACCTAGCATTTTTTTTACATGGAAGGTGAGGCCGTGAGGGTTCAATTTTCGCTGTGGTTGATGTTCTTTAGATTTATCCAACCCGTATGTCGTTTAGCGGTTACCTCTTCCATATTTCCTTATGAGTAGCCCAGTAGGCTAGAAATCTATTAAAGCGAAAGAAAAGAAAAAAAAAACTCCCAAACATTAAAACGACAAGCAGTTTTAATAACAATTTCTAAGCAAACAAAACGACAAAACCATGGGAACGAACGCAAACAGTAACCCCATCCGGCCACGGGCCATCCCCACGGGTTCTGCATGACTGCATGTGTATTAGCAGCAGCTGGTTTCCACCGCCCCCACCTTTATCTCTCCTCTCCTTCCCCTGGCCCCCTGTTTCATCAACCAACACATTATTAAATCTATACGCACCTCAGTCCAGTACTACAGATTCTACAATTTAGAGAGAGAGAGAGAGAGAGAGAGAGAGAGAGAGAGAGTAATGCAGCAGGGAATGGTTGGGAAGGTGGGACGCCATTGTTATGCAGTGTTGTGTTTGGGAATTCTTCTTGTTTCAGTAGCCATAGCTCGCTACACAATGGCTTCCGAGCCAAACGACCCTCATGAGCGCACTACGTCTACTCAAATCAACTAGCTAGCTAGCTGGCTCGATCTCAACCCCCAGCAGCTCGAAGCTAGCAGCTTGTTTACTGTGTATTTACGTTAATTAGATTTGTGGAAATCAATATTGTCGGAGATCGACTTTATCTTGTTTCTTTTTTGCCCCTTTCTTTATATATAGTACTAATTACTACCCTAGCTACTCCATGTTGTAAATTACTATGATGTTGAATAACTGGACACCGTACGTTTGCAAACCAATCGTACGTACGTGGTATTTTGTTTGTGCTCGATATATACTTTTGATTTATATCTTTGTTTGGTTGGATCTTGAACGTGTTGGAAATGTTGCAGAGGAATTATCTGGAAGTAAAGACTTCCTGAGGCTTATTAATATTGTTTGTTGAGTCGTTGACTGGATGCGTTGTAGTAGTAGTTTTATTTCGTTGTTGATTATGGCCTTATTATTCTTTTCTCATACCGGCAAAAACGCGGCCGGGCTGATCCCACACGGCTACACCCGCAAGCCGCCTAGCTCGTCTACGTCCGCACATTCTAGACTACACTGGCAACTCTCATGAGTGTCTTGGCTTGTGTGTGTGGAGACTAGCCTAGAAATTTCTCATCAAAGTCCCTTCCACTCCAGACCTCATTCGTCAAGTGGTGTCCCGATACCGCTCGATGCCACACATTCTCCTGTGAGGCCGGCCATCCAGCTCCCAAGGAGGAATTCATGGACGGACACCCCCCACCACCAGATCGAACCACCCGTCCCCACCACCACCAGCTCCTCTCTGCAGCCCAAACCACCTCCAACCCATTAGACGTCACCACCTCTCTGCAGCCCAAACCACCTCCAACCCATCAGACGTCACCACCTCGCCTGCCTCCATCACAGCCCCACCACCAGATCTGTGAGAGCCCACCCTTGGGCAAAAGTTAGTCCCATGTGCATCGATGGGAAATCGATCAAAAGGAAAAGTGGTATGTAAGTGATACCGACCAGCTATTGTATAACCTGCTTTTGAGCCATGTGTTTAAGCTAAGGGTTAGCAGGTCAGCTGGCGCGGGTCATTACAGTTGGTATCAAAGCACAATCTTGATCTACATAGTGGAGGCCACTCACACTATGGCCACAAAGGGAAGGTTGTTGGGCCAATACAACAAAGACATTGCATCATAAGGTGGGAAGATTGTGAGAGTCCGCCGTTGGGCAAAAGTCAATCCCACATAATCAAAAGGAAAAGTGATACATAAGTAATACCGACCAGCTATTGTATAACTTGAGCTTAATCTTTTGAGCTGCAAGTTTAGGCTAAGGGTTAGCAAGTTAGCTCGCATGAGTCGTTACAAGATCCGTCCGTCCCCTCCACCAGCAGCCCCACCACGACCCAAAACCACCACCAACCCATCTGTTTGCCACTACCAAACTGGCCTCCATCTTAGCCCCCACCAGGGCCACCACTAGATCTGTCAACTTCCCATCACCAAAATCCCTATGCTGATCCGAATAAAAAACAAAGTCGCCTTCAAAACATGAGCCGTAAAAACGAAACGCTAAAGGGGTGGATCTTATTTAGAGAGAAAAAAAGGAGGAGGTGAAGGGGGGCAAGAAACCCTAGGTTTTTGTTGATTTTTAGGAAGGGAGATTAGAGAGAAGGGAGAGCGTGCGAAGTTCCAATTTTTTCAATTTCTTAAAAGGAGTACATGGCTTACTTGTCATTGGGGTTAAATTGCAGGTGCATAGGATCCCCGATTAAAATAATATTTTGTGATTACAAGTAATGGCGTGGTAATCTAATCCCAACCCCATGAGGTTTATCAAACTTCCCTTAATATTGTGTTTGGTAACCCAAAATGGATTGGGATTATTAGTCCTTAGGACTAGCAATGTGCGTATTAGGGGCGATTGAGAGGTCTCTCCCACTTGGTATTAACAATCCAATCTCCTCCTTGTCAATGCACAAATACGAATATAGCCTTCATAAATCTCATCTCCTTACCAATCCTATCCCATGTGAAGGGCAAAAACGGAAATGTATACTAAATCCAATCCTATCCCATGTGAAATAAACATGATATTAATAATCCCATCATTTAATCTCATCTCAAACAAATATACTCATCACCAATCTCATCTCATTAATTATCAATCTCTTCTCATTACCAATCACATCTACTTACGAATCTCAACCATCTATCATTGTTATCAAACGGGGCCTAAGGGGCTTGGGGTGGCCAAGTTCCCTCGTTGGTTATTATTATTATTATTATTTTGAGTTTTGCATGTGAAGTATTTTTTTTTATTTACAACATAAATGTTATTCTGCTAGCACTAATTTAGGAGAAAGGAGATGAAGTTGGTGGGGTTTGAACTCTCACTTAATGGAAGGAGTATAGTGTGTTCACTTGGCTGTCACTCAATTTGCCACATGTAAAGTGGAATAACACTCTCATAGTCATTTCAAATTTTCTTTTTGGGAAAAACAAAAACAAAAAAATACATCTTATGATTTTAATGGTTAAACCTTATTTTATTATACTTAATTAAATTTTAAACTCTATTTTAATATACTTAATCAATCTTCAAAATTTCATTTCTGAAAAAAAAAAAATCTCCTCTTAGTTCGATCCCTTTCGAGTGGAAATCCTAGCTCCCGCTACTGATTACAAGGATCACAACAGGATCTAAAATATATACGTTTTTTATTATGAAATTATATAAGATCAATATCGAGACACAAATCAGTGAATTGCACCCTTGCAGTGAAAGAGAAACCTCTTTCTTTAACTAGCCCTTGCCTAAAGTGCTGCCAAGAAGGAAATAATTAAAAATTGTCGCACTAGGGAGAAATGATTTCCAACACCTCCTTCTATCCGTTTTTAATTCTTTTTTTATTTTCTTGCGACATTACGAAATTATCCTTCAGACATAAAAAAGTGAATATAGAAATAAAGATATGTTAGGAGTTTTAATTTTACCTGAACAAAGTCAAAAAAGGCATGGTGATAAAAGAGGAGTGAAAATTATTTTGAGCAACACCTAACACGATAATTCAAACAAAATCTTTCACATAAATATGGAGCTCACACGTACTAGTATGTATGGACCTCACATGTATATGAGAGTTTATATTTGGTGTTGTGTTTGAATTATTATATATGTAGAACTTTTAATTTGTTTAAGAAAATGCTAAGTAGATAACTCTCGATCACGATTTATGACACAACTCCTTCCGGAACCGTACATCGAATAACTCCGAATGCAGTTGTGTTCGGAAACATGATCACGAGCTGTCTATCAGTCTGTGCAAACTTGTGTCCGGAGTTGAAGATATGGTCGAGAGTTGTGAACGGAGTATTTTCCAACCGGCAACCTTCGTCATCGGTGATCCTTTGTCTTTCTTTCTCTCTCTCTCTCTTCTTGACCACACCATCCGTGATCAATATCCACATAGCGGATAAAAAAAAAAATCCACATAACTGCCGAAATTAGCGCAACTACTGCGCAAGAGGTCGCAATAATACACTTTCCACTACCTTCCTCCTCTTCTTCTCTCTCTCCCTCTCTCTCTCTCGCACTCTCCGGATCACTATCCCAAAAATGGCCAGAGGCACATCGCAGTCCCAAGCGTCCTCCTCCTCCACCTCCCGTCCCGGCCCCATCGCTCCCCGCGGCTCCGCCGCCGCCACTGCCGGGATGCGCCGGCGTCGCACCACCACCGCCGCCGGCAACTCCTCCTCCGGCTCCGCCTCGTTTGGCGGCGGCGGCTCGGGCGGCAACGTGCTCAGGTTCTACACGGACGACGCTCCGGGGCTGAAGATCAGCCCCACCGTGGTCCTCGTCATGAGCCTCTGCTTCATCGGGTTCGTCACCGCCCTCCACGTGTTCGGTAAGCTCTACCGCTACCGATCCGGTCCTGAAGCTTGATCCACGTGTTCGATTGTTCGGGATTGGGATCTGTTTTTTTGGTAGTTTCGGAGGGCTTTTTTGCTCTGTAAATTTCTCTGATGTTGTTGCTGAATTTGAGCTCCATTTGGTTCTGTTGTGTTGAGAGGTAGATAATTGTTTTGATTTTGGAGGTTGAATGACGAACGCGCTTGTAATGAAGCTTTTTCTTTATCCAATAGTAATACTTTGGTGACCATGTTTAGGGATCATATTTTGGGTATACTCTTTGAAACCATGGCTAATTTGACATATCTTTTGGAATTTGAACGGTATACTCTTTAATAAATAGTTGAGTTGTAGCTGTTTTTTGTTATCTGCTATATTCCATATGAGGTCGTTGCGGCGGTCATATTGACCGCAAAGCGTATCTGTTTGATTTTAGGCTAGTATGACATAAATTTGCTTTGGTCCCTTGCTACGTAGTTTTGTTGCAATTGTTGCGCATGCAACCGTTTTGCATTGGTTGTTGGACAGCTTCCGTAAACGCAAGGGGGTTGGCCTTGGTGGTTTTGGCATGGGAACTAGGGTTTTGCTCCCTTCTAACATCTCAGGTTCGATTCTCCTTCCCTACAACTCTTCAGCCAACTCATTTCCATGCATAAGCATGTGAAACGGCTATAAGAGGGGCTATAGGGATTAGTCCGAGGTGCTCGCAAGCTTTTCAGGAAACCTTGCATTTTCGACAGAAAATGCTGTACTTCCGTAAATATTAGACACCCATTATGTGTTCTGGTATGCGGAAGCTTCCATCTTGCTTGATACGCAGTTTGACTCGGCTTCCTTTAATCGGTCTTGGCTTTAAGAAACTGCCATCTTTGGTTATCCAGTTTCGTGTTAATATAGAACTATAATGGCTTCTTGAGGGGTTAATGGGTTATTTCGGTCAGCTGCATAATTTTGCATTATGGAAGTAACTTTTTGTCCCAGATATATAGTTGCCTTGATGCCATGGTAAACTAGTGGTGGTTGCCTTATTGCATTCATGTTACTATGTTTGTTCAATAACGTTCGGGTAGGTCTTTGAAAATGGCCATTTTGCTCGTGCCATGCACGGTTGTCCTGATGAACAGTTATCATGTTTAGTTGGTAGCCTTGGTAGATGGTTCTAAAGCTACTACTAGTTTTTGTCCATATAGAGAAACTACCTACCACAATGCCTCAATGAATGATTTTGTGCCAATATGCCTTGGTATTTTTGTCCAAATACGTCGTGTTTATGGGAATTCATACTAGTTATCATCAGTGGCTAACTTCATTACCTAACTAAGGTGTGGCCTCGACAACTTGATTGGTAAGAGAATCGGACATTACATTGCATTCTTGCTTTGATATTTGGTTTAGTAGTTATCTTGTTTGTGAATTACTTTCTAGTTCCTTCCCAAAATCTTGGTAATCACAGCGAAAGCTTGTTGTTTTACGTTATCACGGTTCAATACCAAAGGACACTTTGTATTTTCATCTTGCTGGATTTTTTCCTTTTATGAGGAAACTTTGTATACTTACGCTTAGTGAGAATAGTTTGAATTGCAACCTCAACTAGGTTTTTCTCATGCATCAATTCGTGCCATTTAAGTTTCTTGGCATCCCTCTTTGACACTATGTTTTCTTAGACTTGGCCCCTGTTGGATCATAATACACTAATGACATCAGACACTTAGGCTTAAAGTTTACTAGGTCTTGATCTCGAAAATTAGGGATATCTGTCTACACTAAGGCTGGATATTTTCCATCCAGATGAATCTGTGGATATCCTTTTAAAAATGCAAGGGATACTTGTAAATTAGCAGTGCTTCATGTTCTTAAGGGTTTGTTTGGATCTTAGCTTTGTGGAGGCAAAACATATAGGGAAAATGAAAATGACCATGAACAGGTAAAAGTGAGCAGATATATTTCCTTTTATTCCCTTTCCCTTTCGGAATCCATGATCCACCAAAGGGGGTTGATTCCAAATTCTTCACAGTTTTTCGAATGTAGGAGTATTTGTTTGGGATTTGTCCATTGGCAATGTGAGATTAGTGTTACATGAAATACCTCCTCCGCATGGAGATATGGAGGAGAAGTTCAGTGTTGGTTTTTTAAGACTGGTTTCTTCAGTATAGTGTGGTTAGTTGTGGGTTCTTTACTGAAATGTACTTATGTTTTGCCCTTCAGTTCAATGTTAGTTCTTCTACTCTCTTTAGGACTGAGAAAATTGTCAAGGTTATGTCACTGTTCTTCTTCAACAAATGGGAACTATGAGTACAGTATCCCAATGGTGCGGTTAAGATTTACAATAAAATACACGGTTATGAATCTTTTTTACGACTGTGAGTCTGATGAAATAGACTTCTTTAGATTCCTTCTAGGGTATCTAATTGATACATATGGTTTTTGGCAATTATTCAAATTAAGGAACTTTACGCGCACAATTGCACGAACACTTAAAGTACTACGAACAAAGTTGCACAGGCGATGTCTGGACGGCCGGACCTCAAGAGAAATCCAGTTGCTTACATATCTGTTCATTTCTTTACGAATTTACGATAACTAACAGAAAGTAAAAGTTCGCTGTAGATTCATCTAGTTTCCTACTATTCATGTTCAGAGGCCAACCATCGCAAAAACAAGTAATTGAGCTTCTATCACAACTTCTCATTTTCGCTTGGTATCATCCTACCAATGGTAATAATCTACAACTTCAGCTGCGCAGCATTCCTCCTGGAAGAGAAGTTTTTGGGTGCCTTGGCGGGTTCCTCTATCAACACGACAAGTTGACGACTGATATGCCCAGAATGGGGAACCTGGAACAGGGAGCTGGACCCCCTCCCAGATTTCACTCCTCATGTTTGTCCACGACCCGAGTGGGACCGCTTCAGGGACCCATAACCCGAACTTAATCTCAGAACCTATGACCCGACTCAAGTATCCCAAAATGGAAAGGAATCTCTGTACGCCCATGAATAACTGTCGGCGTGGATTTCTACGGACCCGGGGACCCTGCCGAGCGGCACTCCTACCAAGCGGGTGCCGAGCGGTCAATCCGACTGTTCACCTCGGAATCAATGGCCCGGATCGAAACATCTTTTTCATTTTTCTTTCTTTTTTTTAAAAATCCGTTCGGTACCTTTACATCTGGACTGTCCAAAACACTTTTGGACAGCTGAGATGTGCTTGGTACCCTTGCCAAGCACCCTTGCTTGGCAGAGTCTCCAGTCCCGGATTTTTCTACACCGTGGGAATACACTTGGCGGTAGGGACGGATTCAGAAATGTTGTTTAGTGGGAGCACTTTGTTAATCATATTGGCGAAAATTTATTTTTTAGTTAACCACAATAAGATCGTTACATAATTAAGGTATGCAATACAAACTTCAAAAATATATAACACATAATTTCACTTAAATTATGTAAAAATAAGCACAAAATCTCTGACAAAATTTGAGAGTATGGTTTACATGAACATTGACAAGTTTTAGAATGATCGATATAGTTTTATTAATGATATTATTTTAAAATATTGCTCTTAGACAGTTAAAAATAAGTACAATTAAAAAAGAATTGATCAAAGTTGACAAATAGTTCAAAAATCAACAAGTATAAAATGAACCATATGATGAAATTGAAACATAAAACTAATTTTATATGTATATTTTCAAGATATATGCACTTATTTATGTGTAGTAGAACACTTAATTTCATAATTATACAAAATATACAAAAATATAACAAAATTATTTTAATTTTGAACGGGGCACGTGCCCCTCTTTCCCTCTGTCCCTGCCTGGCGGTCGGGGAGCATGGGGTGACCGGCCCCCTAATGGACGCAGGCACGTGTCGCTAGTGAAGATTGCAGCGTAGGTAACTTCTTCCTTCCTTCCTGAAAGAATCGTAATTCCTTCAACTGCTACTGACTCAATCATGGAAGCGTCTTTGAAGACACGCCTTCTAATCCCTTTCGTTCTCAAGAATCTTTGAGCTCAGATTTACTAGACTGCAACTGGACCTCTTCAAAAGCCTTTCTCCGATTCATTTGCACATTCTTAATCATAATGCATGAGCATGGAAAGTGACAAGGATGAAAGAGAACAATTTGACAGAATTTAAATCAGTTGGGTGGTTAAAGTTGGTCAGGTTTTGCATTTGAGATTGAAAGTTCAAAGTATTAGGCTCCGTTCCGCTAAGGTTTTTATTTTTTTAGTACTTATTTTTCGTTGTACGAGACATGTCATTTTCCCACGATTCATCAACTTTAATTTAAAAAATAAGTTTTTATTCTAATTAGTGAAACACACCCGTTAATATTTTTCATTCCTCACTTTTTCTCGAGGTCATTATTGTAAAGAAGAGAAATTACGTGTACTCAGGGAAAAAGTTTTGGAGTGAGGGATTAATATTTGGGGGTCTTCAAAGGGATAGTGTTAATTATTTTTTAAATTTTCTTATCATAACTGTTTTTTTAAAGTATCCTGTATCTGTCCGATTAAAAATAAATAAAATTAATTACAAACTAATAAAAGTTCAAAAAACCCAAACTGCCCCTAAATAAAGTGTTGTCAAGTTTTATTTTGTTTCACAAATATCCATTCTTGTAAACTTATTTTTCTTCTTCGTTTTGTGTGTTTTATTCGTTTTTTCTAAATTTTTGTTAGATTCGTGTCATATTTTTTGGATTAATCTTCCGTCTCGACGAGAGAAGTCCAAAAAATACAAAATTATGACAAAAAGAAAAAAAAAAAAAAAGGTTCGCTATAGACGAAAAAAATATCAAACAACTGTATTATTTATCTTAAATGTCATCTTATTTGAATTTTTTGGAACATCGATTTATATTTTTATACCTTTTCGATTCATCTTATTGAGACGAACATTAACAAACAAAATGAACACTAACCCCAAAAATTACAACGAAAAGCTAAACAAAGAGTTACGACAAGTAAAAAATATCATAATAAATTTAAATTTGTAAATTTACAAGAACGCATGGTAAGAAAGAAATAATTTGACATGGATAAGCAAGAAATCAAACATGCCATAAAGGCTCCTTTCCCTCCATTTTTTCCTCCCAAACATCCAATTTTGTTCTCTCTCTCTCTCTCTCTTAACCGCTCTCTGCGCTCCACGCCTGGTTCCTTCTCGCCAGAAATAGGCAACTGAACGATGCCAGAAACAGAGAGAGAAAATCCTCTCTCCCATTCACCTCCTCCCTCTCATCATCTCTATTTCCCCAAATTCTCTCTCTCATCTCTCCAGAACCAAACACCAAAAGCAACAAAAACATGAGCGTGATCGACATTCTGTTCCGAGTCGACGTCATCTGCAAGAAATTTGACAAGTACGACGTCGACAAACAGCGAGAACTCAACGCCGCCTCCGACGATGCCTTTGCTCGCCTCTACGCCGCCGTTGAAGCCGAATTCGAAGCCGCTCTCAGCGTTCGAATCCATCACCAGTGATACATATACTCCTTCCGTCCTATATTGTTTACGACAAAACTTTTTAAGAAATTTTTTTTTTTTTCGGTCGAACGGAATGGTAACTTTTTTAAGAGAAGATATGCAATTAGTGCACATCTACCTAAAAAGTTTGATTAGATTTTCGAGATTATCTCTTATTCACTATATCTAAAATAACTTTAAATTTTTTTATGAGGGGATATTTACACTTTTTTTTTTCCTTTGACTTCTAAAAAGGATAAACATTTTGGGACTTCTCGAGACAAAATATTGGACAAGCAATATAAGACGGATGGAGTATTAATTGACTATTGTCTTTGGGTTTTGTGATTTTGGTGTTGATTTTTGGGAATGTGTGCAGAAATCGGAAGCGGCGGCAATGGAGACGAGTAGGGCTGGTGTTGTTGCGATGAATGCGGAGATTCGTCGGGCAAAGGCTCGGATGATGGAGGAAGTTCCCAAGTTGCAGAAATTGGCGCTGAAGAAGGTGAAATTGAATTTGAAATTTTTAACTCTGGGGGTTATGAATCTGATTTCGATTGCCAGGATATCTATGGTACAACACAACCCCAAACACAAGACAAATTATGAAAAATTTGTTTTGAACTTTTCAAATTGTTGTGTATGATTGTATGACTCCCACAGGTTGGGTATGGAATGAGCGGTCACTTGGTATAATATTAGGACATCTCCGTCTAATGGTTTAAGATTTTGAATTGGATATAAAGTTTCTAAATAGTATCGTAGCGGGGTCTATTTCATTTCATATCTTATCTTAAAATAGATAAACAATCAACACTTACGACAACAGACTCATCAAAAAAATTGTATGATGATAGAATCAAAAGGATACGGCAATCTACTCGTGACATACCTTAAAAGCATCTGTACGTGAGACGATGTTCGACACTGCGTACTTACCAAGGGGTGTGTCATAAGAAAAGTACTAGATCTCTCGTGTCGTGGGGTTTTTAGAAACCCTGGCTTTTGGTACGAGACTTGGTGGGGAAAAAGGTTACGAGGTTTTTGGAGTGGTGGTGATAATATTTTGTGGTATTTGCTATCAATTACAAGACCCAAGACCTTTAGTCTTTCAAGCTGATCGAGTTCAGCCAGAGGCTGCAGTAGATCAGCTTTGATAGTCCTGCTAGTGCACCAAGCCCTAGTCTATATGCCTCAATCTTTGATGTCTGTGGTTATGTGACCAGTGACATTCTGTTATCAAATGAGTTAACTGTGACTTCCTGGGGGCAAGGTTCAGAGAAAGACTAGCTCTTGGAGCAATGCAGCATGAGTCTACGACAAGAGAACGCTTTAAGCAGGAGCAATCTTGATCTTGGGGATTTGCTGCCGAGTCTTTCCATTGCAGGTCATTAGAAAACTGTGCACTGATGACCATATAAAAAGAATCTGACTGGTTGACAAAGAGGAAATCACCTAGTTATGGAAAGTGGGTAGCACACAAAATGGCATGAGGCCGGACACTATCTTGAAGTAACAAAGAACGCAGTAAAGGAAATATGAAGGAGTAGAATTCAGCTTTAATCGCTCTCAAGCATTATTTTGTTTGCATCTACTCTAAATTTTGGTTTATCTATCATAACGATGGAAAGTCTATGCTCTATTGTATTGAAAATGAGATATAACCATAGGTCAAAGGGCTTTCCAAAGAAGAACTAGCCACTCGTAGTGATCTGGTTCTTGTGCTGCCAGAGAGGATTCAATCCATCCCTGACGGGACCACATCTGCGGTTAAGCAAACTGGAGGCTGGGCATCTTCAGCATCTCATAAAAATATCAAATTTGACTCTGGTGATTTTCATTGCCTTATCTCATGATTTTTAGTTTTTGCATGTTAGGAGAACCTTATTCTTATACTTGTTTTGTTTCCGAACAATCCCCCAGATGGGCACTTTGGTGATGATTTTTTTCAACAGTCTGAAGAATCGAGTCAATTCAGGGGAGAATATGAAATGCGAAAAATGAAACAGGCAAGTGGCACCTGATTAAACACGCATGCATAAGATTACTATTCAGCTTTTACCCATAACTAACCATTCTCATCTCAATTGAATTGATTTTGGACAGGACCAAGGCCTAGGCATTATATCGGAAGGTCTGGATACTCTGAAGAATCTGGCACTCGATATGAATGAGGTTGGTTTTTCTGCATTTCTCTTTGTGGATGCTGTTGAAAGCAAATAAAGATTACTCATAGTTGGTTTGCCTTACAGGAAGTGGATAGGCAAGTTCCATTGATTGACGAAATTGATACAAAGGTTCGAACTTTTTATTAAGCTCCCATTCCATTATATCAGGGTAACAAACTATGCTGGTGGAAGGTTATGTTTAGAATTTACTCTGGTTTTGTGTGGTTTTCTCAGGTGGATAGGGCAACAGATGATCTTAAGAGTACTAACGTTAGACTCAAGGAAAATCTTCATAGGGTAATTGATCCTAATTTAATACTACATAAAAATGTTTCCATACTTCATGCTTCTTTCTTGTGTTTATTTCTATCCGATATCATGGTGCCGATAATGCGACTTTCTCAATTCTATCACAGATAAGGTCCAGCCGAAATTTCATTATCGACGTCATTCTGTTGTGTGTTATTCTGGGGATTGCATCCTATTTATACAAGTAAGCTTCCTATCTCGTCTAACATTTAGCTTAGAATCACATTCGGATATCCTTTTGTGTATCAAGTTGAGTGTCTTTTGTTAAAGCATCCAACTCCAAACCAATTGGCAAAGAGTGGAGAGGCTGTCCAAGCTCATATACTAGTTTTGGAGGAGATATTTAACCGATGTGGGACAAATCCCAATACTCCCCCGCACGTGCGACCCCTGACTCGCACGTGGAGAGGTCAACAAAGGATTCGGAACACACGAATCACAATGAAATAAAGTGCAACTATGGCACAAACAAATGGGAAAAGCCTCCGAAACTCTAGCTTTGATACCATGTTAAAGCATCCAACTCCAAACCAATTGGCAAAGAGTGGAGAGGCTGTCCAAGCTCATATACTAGTTTTGGAGGAGATATTTAACCGATGTGGGACAAATCCCAATATAACTTTTACAATGGTTCAACCAATCTCCACAATCATTGTTTCTTTTACTCATACTGACAAACGTACGCAGAAGTTACATTCGTTTCCTTGCCAAGTTCATGCTATATTTCCATTTTCTGGTTTACTAATAGCTAGTGTTGATTCCTGAAGGAAGTAGTCTAACAGAATCCTGCTTTGTTTGACCATTGATACAGTATACTGAAGTAAAAGGATTGCAAAAGCTTCTCATTCTGCTCCATTGTCCGAGTGTTATCTGGTATTGTCTCGCTGTGTAATAACGAAGTGAAAAGGATTGGAAAAAAGGAAAAAGCATCTCGCTGTGCTGGATTGTAAAAGATAGCATAAATTTGACATATTTAAATGAGATTATTCGTATTACCAAAACCGTCATAATTGTACGAGGGTATGACGTGAGACTCAACCAGTTCTGCCTGTTTCAGTTTGTGTTGAGATTTAATTAGAAGAATTTTTCTTTAGAAACTTGTAACGAATAACGATGCAAAAACATCACAATTGAGAAATACACTATACAACCTGTAACGAATAATAAGTCAAAAAAAATTATGAGTTTCGTTCAAAATTTTGTACTTTTGCGATTTTTCTTGTCGAGACGAATCAATATGTCACATAAGTTTAACGCAAACTAACAAATGCAAAAACAAAATAAATTGAATAGAGACAAAAAAAAAAGAAAAAGTCATACTAATCTACTCAAGCCAAACCTACCCTAACTTTTTCTAGCCTTGAAGTCAAACACTTGGAGAAATTTTTCAGTGCCGGGTGGGCACGGCCACGTGGTGCTTGTGCACGGATCTCGGCCATTCAAACATGTTTTGAATGGCCTAAATTTGTTTGGGTAATATTTTAGTACAAAATTACCAAAACACGCCCTCCAACCGGAATAAATCTGGGCCGTCCAAAATATTTTAGTGCAAAATTACCAAAACACGCCCTCCAACCCGAATAAATCTGGACCGTCCAAAACACATTTAAACAGTCGAGATGTGTGCACGAGCATCACGTGGCCATGCCCACCCGGAATTGAAAATTTTCTCGAACTCTTGGGCCTTATGACTCATGAGGGGTTTTGAAAATCATTACAAAAACCCTCAAAAAGGAGATTAGCTTTTTCTGCCAAACCCCTTATTAGCTAGGGGGGGCTCGGTCTAACATACCCTCAGAGAAAGAAACAAAGTTGCGGACAAAAAAGAATGGGAGGCGAGCAAGAGGAAAAGACAATGTCCTCAAGTCATCCCTTCCTTCAGATGAGGTTAAAAACTTTCTAGTGGCGGATGAGTTTCTAGTGGGTAGAAAATTTTCAATACAACCGTTATTCGTAACGCCTCTCCTACGTAGTTTTTGCATCACCAGTGGGAGCTAGAGAGAGAACTCGCTAATGCGATTGATGCTGAGGGCAGAGCCCTACTTGGGGAGGCCCATGCCAATTCTTTGGATCTCACTGGGCCATTGGGCCCCATACCGAATCTACCACAACAACTACGGCCCATGTCAAATTGAAACGACAAAACCCCCAACCGCCCCAGATCACTACTCCCACAACAGAACAGAAACACACGACGGTGTTTCCAGTTTTTCCCCAAACTCCCCTAGTCCTTTTCATATCTCTCTCTCTCTCTCTCTCTCTCTCTCTCTCTCTCTCTCCTCAAAATTCAATGTGCAACCAAAGTCCATCCATCGATCCAGCACTCCACACAAAAGAAGTCCACGCTTTATGCTTCCAGAGAGAGAAACTGTAGACCGATAGAGAAAGAGATATCTACGCGCACACAGAGTCAGAGAGAGGGAGAGAGAGAGAGTAAGCCGAATTGCCATGAACTTATGCCTTAACGAGATCGATCAGCGTCGTCACAACCATCGCCGTCGTCGAGATGATCAGCCACACCACCAGCACGAGCAGCAACAGCTCCGCCGTCAACGGCCCGATGTCGCCGTCTTCGGCCGCCAACACTCTTAAAACCTACTTCAAAACCCCCGAGGGACGCTACAAGCTCCACTCCGAGAAGACTCATCCCTCCGGCCTCCTCCCCTACGCCCTCGGCAAATCCGTCACTCAGGTCTCTCTCTCTCTCCTCTCTCTCCATCCAATCCAAGAGCTTCATATCGATATGAAGCTGTTGGATTTTTTTTTGGACAAATTTGAGGAAAAGTATTGATTTAGGCTGGAAAGGGCCTAACCACCAATTATTTTAGAGAAAAGGTATTAGAGAAAGGATGACTTTGTTATTTATAATTGGAGGATATATGGATGTTAAATTGCATATGTATGTGTATGTTGGTATCTAGGGCTGGATATTGAGTTATTGGCATTTGGCCGTGTTGTATAGATAACCCTAGCGCAGCTGAAGGAGAGGTCGGCGCAGGGAGCGGTGGCACCGCCAGGCTCGAGCTACAGTGCGAGCGGGGGAGTGAGGTATGTGGCGGCGAGGTTTTTGGGCAGTGCCAACGGCAGCCGAGGGCTTAGCTTTGTGGGAGGGAACGGGACGAGTAAAACCAATGGTGGAGCTAGTAGGAGTAGTAGTCCGTTGGGAGGTTTGAATGGGACTACTAGTCCTATGATGATCAATTCGAATTTCGATGGCAAAGGGACGTTTTTGTTGTTTAATGTGGGCGATACTTTGTATGTCAGTGACCTTAATTCTCAGGATAAGGTAATTCCACGTTGAGACTGGTTTTTATGATTGCCTAGTTATTTTGGAATGAAATTCATGGTAAGGAGATTTGAATGCTTTTTGTGTGTAGGATCCAATAAAAGCAATGCACTTCAGTAATTCGAACCCTGTTTGTCATGCTTTTGATTCTGAATCCAAGGATGGGCATGACTTGCTAATCGGACTTAACTCTGGTGACGGTAAGGATTTACTCTACCCTCAATTAATAAGTAAACTTTTTTGTTGGGAGGTGTCTGTCTGACTTACTTTGTGTTGTCTTGTTCGTGTTGTCTTGTTCATGTAGTCTACTCAGTATCTCTCAGACATCAATTACAAGATGTTGGGAAAAAACTTCTTGGTGCTCAACATTACAACAAAGAAGGGTCTACTGATAACAGGCAAGAGATTGAGTGCTAAATGTATTGTTTTGCTTCTGCTATCCTTTATTTGAGTGCTCAAACTATAGTAGTATCGTTTATGTCTCTCTCAGAATAGGACCGTTGGTCTTGTTCTGATTATGCTTGGACAGGATCATATTATGCTTCAACTTACGATATCCCCTGTTTATATGTGGGAAGCAATTGGTACATATGAGATTAATAAAAATTAATTTGCCTTTCAAAAAAAAAAAAAAAGTACATATGAGCTGCCTACCAAACAGCTTTCATTTTCTTAACCTATATGAGCATCCTTGGCAGTTGCTTCATGCTTGAAGCTAGGTTTAAGGGAGATGTAAGCATATGCAGTCAATGAAAGATAATGTTGAAGCACCTGATAATGAATACGGAGTAGTATATAGTTACATGCTTCTACATGGTTGATTGTATTAGTATTTTGGAAGTTAAACTTATTGATTGATCGGATTTTGTTGGGTAGAAAAGAACTATTGATGCATTTAAAGCTTCTCACTTTCAGACCCTGTTGTTTGTTTTAATTGAGCCTACCTCCGGTTGTATTACAATCAAGGGGAACTGGCATACTCTGAAATCGGTTTTCTTTCTAAACTTTCAATTTTGATTTCTGCATGACAACACGCATTCATAACCCGTTTAACCTTTTGCCGTTTATTTTTTTCTTTTGCATTTGGCAAATCAATGTGAATTGAGACAGTATTTTCTTTTGTCCTTTTATTCTATGTATGATATTTTCCCATTTGTGTAGTCGCAAAGATTTGTTGCTCTCTTTATATGATATGCTACCAAAACCAGGTTGTACTAAGTAAGATAAAGAGAGAGGAGCCTCGTGAATTTAGTTGATGGACTCAGTTACATGTTGCGGGATTTAAAAATCCGTTGAGTTTAACAGAGATGTCTCATGAGGATATCCAATATATTAAGTACAGAATATAAGCAAAGAGGTTATTTTGTTTTCTCCTAATTCATACTACTTTGAAGATTGACCTCATATCTTAGTGATCTAGTACTATTGGAATCTTATGTTTCAGGGAATAGTGAATTCTGTTTCGTCTTTGGTATACAGTTCACAGCAGTTTTTTTTCTGGAAGGGGAAAATAGAAAAGAAAATTCTTTGTTTTCTAGAAAACATTTATTGTGCTATTAGATGACTTAATTTACTCTGCATATTTTTTAAAGATTGGAATGAGGGGGTTTGTATCTTTGAAGATACCAAACTTTTGGGGTTTGGAAAAAAAACAAGTCAAAAGTATACTGGGGAATTGTCAAATTTCCATTTTTTAACAGTTTTGAGGTTAAAATAAGGGCTGGGCTTAAGTGTTTTGAGGGTCTGAACTTGTTTTAGAGGAAGTATAAGATTGTATTACATGTGAGGAACTTGAAGCAACACATACCCAAGTAATTAATATTGGCTCCTAGTAGGTGCGGTATCTACTGGCTACATGGGATAAGGCTACTGACTGGTAACGAAATGTTAGAGCCTCTTCACTCCACTCATCAGAGTCCAGACTTGCAGACAACCCTGAAAGCACAGAGGCGCATAGAGGCTATAAATGAACTACTTCCTCACAATCGGTGTGGTTCCTAGTAGTAAGGCTGCTGGGCCTCTGGCTACTATATACTAAAAGATTTGATTCTATAGAGGAACCCAAGATTTACAGCTCGCCCCAATTTTGTAGATGCATTGGTTAGATATTGCCTCGATTTAAAGATGAATCAAATATATTTGATGGGTCCAAAACAGATGTCACCTCATTATATGGTATTTCGATTCCATGTTGGCTTTATTGAAAGAAGTGGACCATTTCATACAATAGATCATCCAAATTACATGGTGCCTCAGTTGAAAAGTGATGGATCCAACATGACTTAAGTCTCTGGACAAATGGGGTGCCTAATGCTTCGGGAACAACAATTTCTATAGGACTAGCATTGAGGCTAGATCATGATTGGGATTGGAGTAGCACAGAGGCCAAATTCTAATTTTGTCAAGGAGAGTGAGCGTAAGCCATAAGAAGTCCCCTATGGAGGTAACCTAATCTCTGTGATTTGCATGAACCTTTAAAAAAATGCCCTTCAATTAAAGTTGGGCACGTCACTTAAATCAAGAGAGAAGGGCAAAAAGGAATACCAGGGAATTTTATGTTTTTTCTCTTTTCAAGGCGGACAATGAATTTGAGACATGTAAAGGTTAACAAATGGACAAACAAAATGAGACATGAAGAGTATTACTCTGTATATGTTATAACTGCACCGGAAGAATAATTTGGTCAGCTTCACGGATCACGCGAAGGTTGTAGTGATAGTAGTAGGACTATATCAGAAGAACTTTTGGGCCCTTGGCATGCCAGCCTAAGATGGAAGCTAGCTAATCCTAATTTGACAGCCCTTCGGTTTCTCTAATGACAATGACTGAAAGCTCAAAAGTGGAAGGTCGTGAACCAAGGAAAGAGAGAATTTTGTTGCAGCTGAATAGTTATGGTGATTGTTGAAAAGCAGAAGGCAGGAGCCAAAAAGCATCAAAATGGGGCTTCTCGAAGAACAGCTCCTTAAATTTGTGCTCCGTTGACCGTAAAGCAGAAGCTGTGAAAAAAATTAACACAACTTCCGAGGCCAAAAAATCCAGAAGTTGCAGCAAACGGCCCTAGATACACTCTAACCTAATGACAATTTGGCTTAACAACTGTATTGTGCATGATTTATAGATGAGAAACTTTTAATTTATGATAACTATGATCAGATTCCTATGTCATAATTAAGTTTGCCTGCCTTTGTTGCTGCTTAAATGGAAATTATGTGAGGTGTTATTTTATATTGTAAACCGTTGATATCCCTGCAAGGATATGTATCCTTTTCAAGAGATCTTACTTCGAATCTTAAATGCAAGATATTCTAGAAGGTGAAATTTTGTGTTTGTATTTTTTGTTCTAGAATGTTGTTTTCATTAAATGTTGTTGCATCCAGAGCAGATATAGCAAGTATCTCCCTCTGTTTCTTTGTTTGTTCCTTCCCACTTTGGCAAAGGAAGCCTTAGGTTAAACCTTCAAGATTTAGATAGGTGATTCCCTTACTTAGTTGGAGCATTCTTTTGCATGCCTTAGATTGCTTGTGCTTCGGTAATTTCTCGAGTTTTTATGATTGGAGAGAAATATTTGATGAAAGCATCTCTTGAGCGGACTACTAGGAAGACGGAGTCCCCCCTCCCCTCTTCTTGTAACTTAGTTTTATTAATGTCAAAAAAGATTCTCAGCTTGTAAGGCTTTGCTGCTAGTATGTTGCTTTGGCATGATATTGCTGTTGTAAGATATCAAAAGTTCCTAGTCTGAATGAGGATCCAACTGGTTTGTGCCAGTCGATGTACTAGTGTTGCATGGATACCCGGGCGTGATGGTGCTTTTGTTGTTGCGCATGCTGATGGAAATGTTTATGTCTACGAAAAGGCAAGCCTCAATCTTTGTTGGAAGATCCTGTCCTTCATCTGCTTTGGCTTTTATCCTTCATTTCTCATGCGTGTTCTGAATTTACCCTAGTTTCTTTTTTTTATGACAGAGCAAGGATGGTACTGTTGATGCTTCCTTCCCCCTCGTAAAGGATCTGACTCAATTTTCTGTTGCACATGCAAAGTCCAGTAAGGTAATTAACACTGATATCATGGTAATTTGGATAGATACCTTTACGCACCGTCCTTGGATTTTCCTCTCTATCAAGTTTGGTCCTAGAATTCCTTGACAAGAAATTGAATCATTGGAGCTAAAACAAGAAAGATCAGAAGTTAAACAGTTGTGTATGCTGCGATATGGATGCCGTTTAGCAAATATGTGAGTGAAGCAGAAATGATCTCATGGGTGAAAAAAATGATTGCAAGCAAGAAGTATTGTTCGTGAACTGAATTAGCTATCCGTTAAGAGGCATGATTTAAGGTTGTAGATAAACCTTAGGTGATGATACATTTGAATCGAAAGCAACAAAAAAATTAAAGACTGCAAAAAGAATGGTCAAATATGCCAAAGGAATGGCACCAAACCGAAATTCAGTTTCTACCAGGAGGAAAAAATAACCTTCTCAGTCAACTCGGAAAACCGAGCCAAACCGCGTAATTGATTCCCAATAATGAGCTTCTCATTCCCCAATTAAATTCCAGAAGTCCCAGCAATATAGCCTTTAATCTCACCTCCTTAAATAATCTTTTGTTGAAAAATAACCTCCAATAATGTTTTTTTCCCTAGCTCACATATTGCTGGTCACTCTTCAAAACTTGCCACATTTGCAAATTTCAAGTTGATCGGACATCTACAGCCATTTGAATCCCTCCACTCGATGATCATAGCGAATTCAACAAGCATGATGAATATAAAATCTACTGCTTGAATTGTGCCCCAATAGTGGGCTTGCAGCATTTTACTTATATAGTAACGAAGAGAGGTGTGAAACAGTGCATTTAATTGGACCCCACTCGTAGTAAACAGTAAACCAAAATAAGGGTTTAAAGCTAATCGATAGAGTTGCCACAATTATTTATCAGCGCCCGCAAGAAAGAAAGGGAAAGCCGAGACAGAACAAAACAAAAACAAACGAGATCCTAGTAACCACCAACCTAAAGATTGTGTAGCAGGATTGCTATTGCAGAAGATTGTGAGTTTTGTATTATTCTGACCATTCCCCAAACTGATGTTTACATGGGTGCAGATAAATTTAGCTGAGTTTTCGTTTGAGTTTTGGGTTTGTTTCGTGTTGGTGCATATTAGGTGTTCAGTCTTCATGTTGTGCTGTTTGGCTTGGCCTGTAATACTTGAACCTTTTTCTAAGAGTGATTGCTTTTGTTATTGATTCTGAAGAAGTAAACCATCTGCCACTAGTGCTTCTACCTCATTTTTGTTGATCTGTGGTTTCTTGGCAGAGTAATCCTGTTGCAAGATGGCATATTTGCCAAGGTTCTGTTAATAATATTGCTTTCTCAGCTGATGGGAAATATTTGGCAACTGTTGGGAGAGATGGTATTATTGCTAGCTGCATTCTTTATGATTTGAGGACCCGTGTGTATATTGGGGCTATTAACAATACTTCGTGATGTAGGTTATTTACGAGTTTTTGACTATTCAAGTGAACAACTGATATGTGGTGGCAAAAGCTATTATGGCGCTCTTCTATGTTGTGCCTGGAGGTAGAAATTTATTCTGTCCTGCATAAGTAGTTGATTGGTCAGGATTTTCTTATTGCTATCTCCATTTTGTTTCCCTCAAATAACAATGTTTCTGTTCTTTTCTAAGTTTTCTTTAAGAGGGCCGTTAGTACCTTTAGAATCTGATGACATATGATTTCTGCATATTTTCTCAAGTGGGGATGGAAAATATATCTTGACTGGTGGTGAAGATGATCTAGTTCAAGTTTGGAGTATGGACGATAAGAAAGTTGTAGCATGGGGCGAGGGACACAACTCGTGGGTGGGTTTTTTGTCATATTTTCAGCCTTAATTAGTCATTTCTTATTGGAAAAGTTTTAAAAAAGAAAAGCAGCCTTAATTAGCTTTAGTAGCTTCCTTAAACCTTGTATCCCATGGCTTGCAGGTCAGTGGAGTTGCTTTTGACTCATATTGGTCACCACCAACTTCAGCAAACACTGGAGAAAATTGCATGTATCGCTTCGGTTCTGTTGGTCAGGTTAATTGACTTCCCTTTCGAATTTTGCATTACGTTTGCATCATATGCCAGGCGCACACATTGGCAGCATAAGCACCACCAATGCCTTAGATGGCTTACAAGTACCACCAGTATCTGCTGTGGTCTTTGTCTGTGTTGTTAATTTAATGGTTGGTATAGCATCACCAACCATCAGTACTAATTTGCACATGGCTTAGAAATGTTGAAGTGCCTTAAGGTGGGGTAATCTTCTTGACAATATTTAGGATAATACGAAGGGACATGGAATATACTTTCTTGTTATACTTCATATATGTTTCCCTTTTGAAAATCTTCTTGCCATAACACTTTTATGTACAAACCACAAGTCAACTAAATATTCGTAGGCATCGTCTGATTTCATATTTTATGCCCAAATTTTAGTTTGCATGACACCAGTGTACAAGTCCAAACAATACAATAGTTATTTTTTAGTGACGAGTGCCAGATTGCAATTACGACTTCATTTGGGCACCTAGATTAGTAAGCAATTTGTTTAATCGTTAGCGAAATGAGATCTGCACAAATCCAGATGGTGGCAAAGTAATAAAAAAAACCAATCCCATATTAAATATATCATATGCCCTGGGGAAAGATAGAGGAAACCTGAATGTTATCTTTATCCACTTTTTTGCTTGATTCACCACTATACATGCACACTACATGTGCAGTTATTTGTTTGATTCAATTAAATTGATTCTTTTTTTACTAGAAAGTAGGACTCGATCTTTGTAGCCTAGCTCGAGACTTTTGAGTACAAGTTCAAGACTAACTTTCCTATGGTCTTCTCCAAAACGCAGTTACAGAGGTCCAACATTCCATAGACAGCTATTGGAACAACCGGCATACGCCAACCACATGCACAGCACACACAGTGTAAATGGGAAAAAAAAAGAAAAGAAAAGAAAGAAAAGTGAGAGGAAAGGGGAAACAGAAATTAACTACTGGAGTATTTAAAAAACAAAAAAGCACAAGCACGTCACAGGATGGGCTGCGTGATCTTTGAATTGATAATACTGAGTGGGCAGAGCTGGAAAATTGTCGTGGTCCAGACAACATCTATATAAGATTGGTAAAGTCGCATCAAGGAAAACGGGTGAGCTGCACTAACTTAAAAGGATGATTCTGACAATATTTAGGATAATATGAAGGGACATGGAATGCCAAAATTAACATGAGACGATGGAATTTTGGGCCTTGATGATGGAATCCGAAATCTTCATTCTTTAGCAGGAGCCAAAGTAGTTGGGACAGTGCTATGTTGGGTTGAGTGAGTAGAGGCAAGAGCGCAGTGGGAATGGCAGAGGTTTGAGCCTTTACTTAAGTTTGAAGGATTTAGTTTCTAAAGCTTCCAACTTTTTTGCACCCTGCAATTCCTTGAAGTATGAAATGGAGCGCCGATGTCACTTTCAAGGAAATTGATAGCTTAACCTGCTCCTGAATGTCTCGTAGATTACAAATGCCATCTAAGAGATGGCACAAAAAAGGGAGTCTGTTGCCTACAGTTTTTGTTTGGTTGGGGAGTGTGTAAAGGCCAATGTTCATAATATCCACCTAAAGAAGCCCAAATCGAGTAATCCTTGAGCTTTAAGTACATATGAGTTTGAATCCATTTTTCCTCTCCCCCTTTAGTTGGTCCTTTAACCCAAGACTCTAGTCTTGAACTAGGGCCGCCTGAACACACATACATGAAGAGAAACCAGTTGTGTTCCCCGCTGGATGGTTGGCGAATGAAATCCAAAATTACCTATGCTCGAGTCTTAAGACTTTTCAAGCTATAGAATTGGTAAAATGCTCAAAGTTACAAGGCTCCGTTTGTATAGACGTGTAGTTCAAAAGAGAAAGGAATTGACAGTGGGAGTGATTTTCCTATCCCGAAAAATTAAATCTCTTCTCCCTCTCATCCATCTTCCACCTGAGCGTGACAAGACACCTATAGCTTAAGTGATGAACCTCTTATATTTTCATATATTTTACGCATAAAAAATCCCTCCATTCAAAATCCACATCTATCCTTGTGGAGCCTGAGAGTATCAATGATCCTGCAGCTTATTTGCAAATTGCAATCTGATGTAGGAGTAATAGATGTGCAAGCACTTCCCTCTTTTATTACTTATTTTGTCTCATTACCGGGCTCAAATGTTGGTTTGTGCACTATGATATATCCTGATCTTTCATTACCGTCTAGTTCACTTACTATCTCTGTTGCGTGTCAGATGCAATTCTTATTTTCATGCCTTGTAAATATGTATTTCAAAGCAGGACACACAGTTGATGCTGTGGGACTTTTCTATGGAGGAGATCGTAGTCCCACTCCGTCGGTGTCCACCTGGTGGGTCCCCTACATTCAGCGCCGGAAGCCAGTCATCTCACTGGGACAGTGCAGTCACAGTTGGTACTCTCCAACCTGCTCCAAGCATGAGAGACGTCCCAAAGCTCTCCCCGCTCGTCGCACACCGTGTGCACTCCGAACCTCTATCTGGATTAATTTTTACAGAGGAATCTGTTCTCACAGCATGTCGGGAAGGGCACGTAAAGATTTGGTTGAGACCAGGGCACTCGGAACAGACAAGCAACTCAAAACCCCTTACCAGTTCGAGTTTGAAGGAAAAGACGCTATCGTCAAGCAGATTTGGTGCTTCTAGTTACAAATAATCGTTAGATAGGTGCTTCCAAAGGTGACTTGTAGAGATGAATTGCAGTTTTGGGGTATATAACTATTTATTTTCTTTTTTCACTTGATTAGGTCGCTGCAAATAGTTTACTCTCACCTGGGGTTTTTACGAAGTCCGATTACTCATCTGCAGGGATATTAGTCGGAGAAAACTGTTTTCTATTGTATAAGAGAGACATTTAATTTATCATCACCAAGAAATATGGTAACACGCGTGGAAGTGTTATAATACACAGATGGTCTGGTCTCGTTTTGGGACTATACAGATGCGGTATGTCTGACTGATACCTCAGATAAATGTTAACCATTGCCTTGTTATGTTGAAATTACGAGGGGATGAGTTTCATGTTTCATATCTCGATGAACCTGAATTTGCATTGCCAAAAGTGCTGAGGGGTCCTTTTGCGTTTGTCATTTCTTTGGTTGCGGTTTTCAATTCCAGTTTTTCAAATGGTTCTCCAAAGTGAAAACACATCTTTTATGTTTTTACGGGGATTTGGAATCATAATTAAAATTGAGCTCCTTTCAAAAAATTCCCGGAGTGTAAGCTTCTGAAACTGTTATCCAGGCAAGTTAATTTGCGATTTGGATAATGGAACGAAAGGCAAAAACTAAAACGATCAAAGGCTTGCAATAACCTGTTACTTAACTGTCATGTGGATTTAAATGCACGTTCTGAGCTCCTATCAAGATTGCACATTTCTGTGTAAAGCACTGCAGATTTAGTATTTTCGAAGGAATGATGAAAAGCCTCTTTGATTCCTTTTAGTACAAGGAATCAAATCAATTTGATGTACAGGTATCTGAAGTTCTGAAATTTAAGTGAACTTAGAAAAAGCACTCAACCACTTACCTAGCTTGCAAATTGAAAAAAAAAAAAAAAATTTAAATTCCCCCTTTAATTGAGGTCGAACTTTTTAACCACCATAAAAAGGCGAGAGAACGATGCGCATACTTGAGACTGGTTCTTCCACTCGTGTGGAGCCTACACGAGCTCCAATAAAAGAACCAATCATTGGGCAGGTAATGTTTAACTACGTCAAAAGTGGGTAGATGAAGTTGTTTCCCTTTAGATTCAATCAGGACATTTGAAATTGGTTCAGCCTCAACATCATTACCAAACCATTAACCCCTCTTCTGACAAAATTTAGAGACTGAGAAAATAGTGGTAATCGTCGAAGACTCCAACTTCCCAGAAATTCTGACTCATAGTATAAAATTCTGATTCCTAGTATAAACTTCTGTTAGAACATCCCTTCAATGATACACAGCACAAACTTATGCAGAACAAGCATTCAAGAGGACTATATACTGATATAAGGCTCCTCTATCAAAACGAATGCCCTTCGTAACCCATAAGAGTTCCAAGATACTCCCTCGAGCTGGCAAAATCTAAAACTAACCTACAGATGAATGGTGAACCCCATGTTAGCTCAGGTGAGGAACTGGCAGAGTATCCACTCTGGCTTTGTCATGTCTCTGCTACTGACATCTCCGCCAGGGCATCCTCAGCTTTCACTTTCTCAGGGACAATATCTGAATGCACAGGCAGTAAATAATGGCTACTTTCAATTGTTGGGCAACTTCGGATGTATGGGTAGTACTGAATGGAAGGGTAAACTTACCTAATAGAAAATCGAATCTCTTTCGCTTACTAACAACTGAGGCTGAAACAACAGAAACAAAGATTCTTAGAAAAACCAATAAAATCATTTTTAGCACAACTCGAAATAGATGTATCAAATTCTAGTATGAGCAACTGAATCGAAACCTTTGTGGCAATGACAAAGATTTGTTAGTCTGAATGCTGCTTGAAACATGGTTTCTATTAAAAAAATGTACTCGTACATGGTTCATATGTTGTCAAGTTCAAATGCAATGAAAATGAATTTTCTTATGCACCTAGAGGTTTCCAATAATCCAGGATCCAAGTCGGCACTAGGAAAGATCTCTCGATTATTATCAAACAAACATTATCAAAATAGGAACTATGAGCCAAAACTAACAGATTCCCCAACTTTCCATGATTTCATGTGGGACGCAACCCAGTATAAAACCCATAAAATTTAGCAAGAGGTTCAACTTCACTTCCTTGATTAAACTCACGAAGCACTATGTCACCTGGTAAGAACACAGGATACTCACTCTTGAAGTTACAACTACACATGATAATCACTCATGAAGTTTAACTCATACATGACTATAAGGTCAAACAAGTCAAAATGTAGCATTGACTATGGATAGTTACTGGAATAACTTCTTGGATAACGAAAACCTAAACAACGCCCATTTTTATACTCACTCGAATGTTACAAGATTAGTTCAACAAAAACAAAATAAAGGAAACAGAAAATAGTATCAACTCATGGGAAGCTTTTCTAGGATGAAGGTATTTAATTAAATTAAGTCAAAATATCTAACTACATACGAATTACCCGGTCAACTTCCAAGAACTGTATAAATATACCATTTCCAGTGAGGAAATACAAAGTTCCATTCAGAGGCTTTATTGATAGGTTCATAATGACCCTTGAAATTGTGTGTGTTACTGTATAACTTACAACACTGGAGGAACCACAACAAATAATAAGTACTGTCATGATTGGAAGCTGGAACCTTTCCTTAAACCCATCACACATCATGCCTCATGATAAAAAGAGTTATAACAGAGCTTATAAAAAAGTAATCAGTGAAAGCTCCTTCCTTTGAGTAGTATTTCTATATAATAACGAAATAATCAAAGCAAATGCACATGCCAGGCCATAAAGTTATAGAGTACCAAAAAGAGCACTTACATAGGTGCTTGTACCAAACCTGATGCTTAGAATCCAGAAGAGCACAGGCATGTGCCTCCTTACAGAAAAGTTCAAGAAACTTCTCCTGCAACCAGAGATAAAAAGGAAAGGCGTAGTAAGAATGTTATGGCATCACAATCAATAGAGATGGCCATACAGGGAAGGGAACCAAATGGTGAATACATCAATTTACCAATCATTTACAAAAATTAATCCTAGTTTCCATGAAACTTGTGTTAGCCCAAATATAACCTGCCGATGCATCTTATCTGCATTCCTCACCCTCAAGACCATTCATCATCAAATACTTAGGTAATCCTCCACATAATAAAGCAAGCATTAGGTAAGCAAATTATGCCTCCAAGTCCAAGCAAATAAAGAACAAATGAGAGACGAGTTATTGGTATTTCTCCATGCATGCCTTGTAAATGTCTCACATAAGTACTCATCAGCGAAAGTTGTTAACTTCTAAGAACTTCATCTTCAAAGTCTCTATAAGCTCCTAAAAATAACTTTTTTCTGAGAGTGCAAGCTGTGAAATCCCAAAATCTTTTATGGATAATAGCATTTGCATTAACCACTTGAATTGTGGAACCAGCTAGTTAAGCTCAGCATGATTCTAAATCAGAATCTAAGCACGAGCCTCCAGTTGGCATCACCAGTCATGTCAGGATGTGTGTCAGATAGATATGCTACTGCAACTGTAACAGATGAACCCAAAATCACATCCATATTTTCGATTTCTAGAACTACTTGTTTTGGCTGAAATCCGAAATTTGATATGTTCCTCTCAGACAATGCCGTAGGACCTGTAGGAGAGAATGGATTTCATCCCTCCTTTTCCAGCTAGGATTGGAATTCCTGTACTTAACATATCCATATGAATGCGGTAGGGGGGAATGGATTGCATCCCTCCTTTTCCAGCTAGGATTGAAAATCCTTCTACATATCTATACGACTGTGGACTGAACTACTGAGTACGGCATGAAAGTGAAACCACGAACACATAGCCACGTTTGCAGTCCACATTTGTAATGCAGGTCGCTAGTATGCTTCTCTTGAACAAATTTTTGTCCTGAGACGAATAGCTACACTAAAGATTCTGTATTTCACTACCCCCAAGGAGTATCAATAGTTTTCATCAATGGCATCACATTTTCCCAAAGTCTTATGCTCATAGAGGATCAAAAAAGCATTGATACGACCATCTAATTCACATAAACACCAAAACAAGTACATCACCACATACAAAAAAACCGTGCATAACAAGTAGAGTGCACACATGCAAATGAAGTACTCTAATGTGTGTGAACATCCATACAAGTAAGGCTGCAATCGAGCCGAGCCGACCAGAGGTTTCAACCAAGCTCGAGCTCGGCTCGTTTAGTACCAAGATGTTTGAGCTCGGTTGGTTTACTACACAAGCCTCTAACACCGAGCAGATCCTCTACAAACGACTAAACGAGCCAAGTTTCTATAAATGGTTGAGCTAAACCTAACTCGAGCTTGACTCATTTACTAAACAAGCTTCAAACTCGAGCTCAGGCTCAACTCGTTTGCCAACGAGCCGAGTTTATAACAAGCCGAGCCCACGACCTCAATGTTCGAGAGCTCCACTTGCTCGCAAACAGTTCGGTGAGTAAATCGTTTGCAACCGTACGGCATCAGTACCATTCCAAAACCCTAATTGATGAAATTAGGATTGTTTATCATACCGTTGCTTTGTTGACGAGGAAGACGGACTCCTGAGTGATACGAATGTCGGCGTCCTCGCTCTTTATGATCCGACTGATACGATTCATCGGAAAGCAAGTAGAAGAAGAATCATCATCATCGCCCTCGCTCTTCTTTCTCTTTCCATTCTCCTTCCTTTTCTTAATCTTCTTCGTCGCTTCCTCTTTCTCTTTTCCACCGCCATTTTCGGCTCTTTTCGTTTCTTCCTCCTCCTCTTTTTCTTCGTCGCCGTCGCGAACGACGTCTTCTTCTTCGTCTCCGTCGTCGTCTTCCGAATCCGGCGCTACGAGAACTTCTGGTTCTTCTTCAACGTAGTTGCCATTGCCTTCCGTTTTCGATTTACTACTCTTGCTGTTTTTCTTCTTGTTATTACTACCATTTTTACTCTGACTCCGGCCCTTACCTTCGATTTTCGATCCCTTTGCTCTTCTTCTCTTTCCGTTTTCTACTTCATTGCCCTTCGCCATCTCTCTCTCTCTCTCTCTCTCTCTCTCTCCGGTTTTTTTAACACGTTTCAGTTGTTTGACTTGTTTCTTTTTTCCGACGATCATAGATTCATAGTGTCCGGGTCGGGTCAGATTATTGATCAATTTTTGCTCACTAGTCCAATTAAAAGCAATTCATCAACTTCGGGGTTAAGAGATTCACGAGAAATTATTTTCTTATGTAAGGAGGAATCATACTTCCTCAGTCTAAAAAATGATGACAATTTTTAAAATTCGTGTTATTTTTCATCACTTATATTTTTCAACTTATAATGTTTTTCATGAGTTTGAAAATTTTGTATAATAGAACAAATCAAGAATTATCAAAAAAGATTCATATTGCATATTTTTTGAGATCCATATTAAAAGATATAAAGAATCGAAATTGACACAGATATCAAAAATTAACATCCAATTTGGAACGGAGGGAGTACCAAACAACCGGACTAACCTTGGGGCTGTTTGACTTGTTTATGGTCGTTTAAATATCATCTTGGGCCTCGATTTTTGTTGTTATTTTGGCCTCCTTACCGGTTCTGATTTGTGGATTTTAGGTCATCTCTCAACCATTCTCACCTTCGCTTCAGCCCAACTGAATGGCCCAAAATAATGGCCCATTATTTCCAGGGAAAACTGCCCCCTCCCAAATCTTTTTTTATTTTATTTTTGATAGGCCCAAATCTTTTTTTATTATTATAGAAAATATATTTATAACCCAACAAATAAAAAAGGCTCATAGGTCCAGGAACACGAAATACCCGTGGAACTCACAAATCTGCATCAAGTAAGAAAAAGTCACTAAAAAATCAACTTCAATGATGGAACCCACAAATCTACATGTCTCGGTGGGTAGAAAAATCATGATCTGCATCAAATTGGAGTTTGTTCGGGTTGCACTCAACGCTGGAATGACGTCTTCAACGTTTGTCTTTGAAAAGCCCAAGAATCTGTCGCCAAGGCTGATCAGATCCAAGAACCAAAACCCTATATCTAGTTCTCCAGATCCCCGTAGTCCAAAAATGGTGGGGAATTTGAGATGAGAAAATGACGGCTCAAGTCTTGTTTTAATAATTAATACTCGCCAATGACATGTTGAGAACATTTGTTAATGCTGAAAATATTCTTAGCGGGTATTAATTATCAAAACACGTCATTGACCGTCATTTTCCCATTTGAGATCTTATTTTCATAAAGATAGATGGGGGGGGGGGGGGGGGGGGGGGGGGGGGGGGGGGGGGGGGGTTGGTGGAGCCACCAGCGTAGAGGGAAGAAAGGGAGGAGGTGCGGCTGCTCTAGGGAGAGGCTCTCAACGCCTGCTCATCGACATTATTCCCCTCAGCTAGGGACTCAGTTTATGTCTAGGGAGAGGCTCTCAACGCCTGCTCATCGACATTATTCCCCTCAGCTAGGGACTCAGTTTATGTCCAGTTTGTGGTTTCAGTCTTGTTTTTTTGTTTTTTTTTTTGGTGTGGGCTCGTCTAGGGTGCACAACAATGATCAGAACCGTTCATCTTGTAGAGCTCGTCGAGTTCTTCAGGTACGAAAAAATTCAAATTCATTGGATACCAATCAATAACCTGACAAAACACATTTATCTTAAAACAAATGGTTCCAATTTAGTGTGCCCAATACATTTGTTTCATTATAAACTTGTACATTTGTTTCATTATAAACTTGTATCAATCAGTTATCGATCGGTATCCAAATGGACTTGAATTTTTTTTATGCTTGAAGAACTCGACGAGCTCTACAAGGTGAACAATTCCGATCATTGTTGTGCGCCCTAAATGAGCCCACAAAAAAAGAAAAAGAAAATTGGACAAAACTGGATGGAATCAAACTGGACATGAACACCCCTAGCTGAGGGGGATATTGTCGATGAGCAGGCGTTGAGAGCCTCTCCCTAGCAGGGATATTTTTCAATTAGTAGTAAACTGATTTCTTGTTAATTTTGAAGGGCTTGTTTGTGCACATAATTAGCAAAATATAAAAGGAACCTGAAATTGTAGGGCTGCAAATGAACCCAGCTTGTTAAGGTTCGGCTCCTTAAGTAATTGAGCCGAGCTCAATCAAGTTAATCAATCGCACGTACCAAAAAAAAAAAAGTTAATCAATCGCGACCGTCCAAGTTTTGGACGGTCCGGATGTTAATGAAACTTTTCCGGAATCTTTTCACCGGAAAAATTTCATTAACTCTTTTCCGGAAAAGTTTTACTAACATCCGAACCATCCAGAACACTTTTGGACGGTCGCAATTGATTACTGCTGTAAAGAATTGGTTCACGGCTGAGACGTGAATAAATTTCCCTCAACTGGGTAGTGGGACTAAAGGTCATTTGGCACTCATAATAAAGATTTACACTTTCCTCTAATTTCAACTCACTCATTGAAATGTTAGGGTTAAAGACAAAAGGGCTCATGCAAAAGTTCCTTGAGGTAGCTAGTGAGTCGTGACTTTGAATGATGCAACTACCTCACAATTAGGACTAAATTTCAACAACTCTTAAATATATAATGCCCCTCCAAAATTCAAATTACATGTCCTTTAAAAATTGTTTGAGAATCATTCAAAACTGATTAAGCTTAGAGTCTGCGGAGTTATACTGTTGCGTATTTATTTCTGGATCTAGACACAAAATTTGTGGATTGTTTACTTAATCAAGCTTTAATTATCCTTTCCGGTCTCTCTCATCTCCTCGTGAGTTGCTCACGAGATGATTGTATGCGATTGTGATCTTAATCAATCTATGAAGTTAGAATTGTTTTCACCTGCGTGTGAATGTTCTTCTATTTGTATTTGTTGAGACTTATTTCTCCCCGTAATGAGGCTAGTAGTTGGGCTGAGCTTACAGCAATTATGAAATTGTTTGGAATTGTTTCTTTCACTAACGGGGCTAGTAGTTGGGTAGGCAACTGGCTTATAGTAGGGATTTTGGAGTTGTTTCAAGTTTCATGTAACTCTTATACTTATATTCTCCTACCGTTTGACCAAAATAAAAAAAAAATCAATGGCAATTAAGAGATGGGATTGGTTATTAAAGTAGTTTTTTTTTTTATACAGGGATGTTTGGATCAGTTTACATGCAATTTGACTAATTCCGGATCTCTAAATTCAACGACAAGGCAATCCTCTAGTGAATAGATCCACTATGAGGCACGTGCCCCCATTCCAGTTTTAGCTTTTTTTTAGATGTGTGTATGTATGTATATATATATATATATAAAACCATACACGAACACTCCTAAAAATAAGACTTATTACTGCAACAAACTTCACCGTTCGACTTTGTCGTTCTTTGTCAACGTTCGCCCATTGCTGTTCGCCTTCGCTGTCTTCCGTCGCCGTCTACCGTCAAAAGTGAAGAGGTCTCTCTCTCATACTCTCGACTATGTATATATACACATATATTTTTACATATACCTACACATGTACATATATCAATTTACGATCCAAGGGGTTGACCAGTGGTCAGGACTTAGGATTTACTTCTTTCTAAGTTCTTACGTTCAAAACCTCTTAGGTTTTATCAACTCCTTTAGGACCAGTCTAAAGCTTTGCTTTGACTTTAATTGAGTTCTATACATGTAAATTTTTGTTTAAGGTTAGTAAAAATTGGTACTCCCACTGTAGAGAATTGTTGAATCCGTTCCTGCCAGTGGCCCACAAGATTTTAAGATGTATAGCTTTCGCGGGGAATTCAAATTCGCGAACTACTATATTAAGGAGCAAGCCCTTCATTGTTTTTTCATATCTAGTTAATCAAATCCCTGGGGTTTTCAATTCTACTAATAAAGTAGTTCGTCCCATTGTCCACTTTGATCGGCCATTTCGGACCTATGATCCATTTACCTTTTTCAAAATTAGGTTGCTCACGAGATAATGCATAAGCATTCAGAGTTGCCTCAATCAGTCTACCAAGTAAAGCCAGGGCAAAGTAAAATGAGAGCGAAGTCATGTATGATTTAGTCTCAAAAAAGTTGATAGTACCTAACGACTCATTTAGTGGAGGTTAAAATTTTGGAGGAGAGAAGGGGGATATAGTTTTTTTTTTTTTTTTTTGATAGGCAACAAAAATTTATTAAGAAACTTGAAATAAAGTTTAGAGGTTTTAAATCTGTGACCTGGGATCCCTAAGTTCAAGGCCATATCCATGCATGATCAGGGGACATGGGGGGCATGCACCAATCGACTTCAGAAATATGATCTGAACAGTTTACTTTGTAGAGCTAACGTATTTGACGACTCCTAAAAAACAAGGTAATCGGAAATCATTAATTTGCTTAGTGAAGAAACCACATGCGGTTTTCTTCAAATTAATGAACAAATGTGATTTAAAAAATACACAGCATCATACTTAGTTTGTTCACTAATCAAACAATGTCCGATTAATTTGAGTTTTTCCAGAGCTGTGTACGCGTTGAGCTTAACAAAGTGAATGGTTGGAACACATTTTTTTTTTTTTAAAGTTTGGGACAAGGTCTGAATTAAGGACACAAAATTTGTTGTGCCCCACAGCAAGGTCCCTTCTCTTGCATCATCAGACCGATCCTTGAGGTTTTGCATTATTATTATTTATTTAGAGTAGTGATTTTGCCACACCCTTTTTTGATAATGCAACACCCTGCAAGTATATTTTTTGGTGCAAAAATACACTTATGTGTGACATTATCAAAAAAAATGTAGCAAAATCATTTCCCTTTATTTACTACCTACTATGGTTTGCAAATAGTAATTGTGAAGAATCCAATGAATCATTAATGTCCGTCCATGAACAAGATGATTTCCTCATACTTGATGGGCCAATTCTCATTGTGCCACAGAATATGCTTCACAGCCGTACCCAATGTGAGGGGACCAATGAGCTCTTAGCTCAATTGGTACACCTCCCTCGTTGGAGGCATGGTTCGAGTCCCGTGAGAAACGGTTTGGGGTTCAGTGACTCTAACCCTTTGTGAACTAACATACTAATATCCCGCTAACTTCCGCTGATATATACTTCCTCCGTCCCATTTTGTTCCGCATGTTTTCTTTTTGGGACATTTCAAAAAATTGTCTATATCTCACAATTTATAATATTTTTTATGATTTTGAAAATTTTGTTTAATAAAATAAATTGATATCTATCAAATAAGATTCATATTGAATATATAAAATATTATAGATTGTAAGATATAGACAATTTTTTGAGACGTCCCAAAAAGCAAACAGACGGAACAAATGGGACGGAGGGAGTACAATACTGGCGCACACAAAAAAATGAGAGGGGATTTTGATCACATAAGCATTTGTGTGACCTCATCAATTTCAAAGTCGTCATCGTGCTATCCTAATGTCGACACAAAAGTGTGTTTGAACTTTCAACCACATAAATTTTTACCATGGACACTTGGTATTATTTGACTTTTAATCACTTTTTTTTGAAGCTTTTCGTCATAATTTTAACATTACATCATCAGTCTCAACGAGAGAAATCAGAAAAGTATAAAATACAAATTAAAGTTTATAAAAAAGTAAGACGATGCCAAAACACAAAAAACTGTCTTTCTCATCTTCTTTTTTTTTTGAACTTCTTTCCATCTTAATTTAGTTAGCTTTTCTTAACTTCGGTCAATATTTTTTTTGTAAAAAAATGAATAAATCAAGAATTTGGTCAATTATGTAGAAACAAAAGACAAAAAAAAAAAACTTGCAAGGGAATTTATATTTTCTCAAAGTATGTAATAGATTTAGTTTTTGGAATATATGTATACACGCATAATTTATTTGCTAAAAACAGAGTATAACTAGAATTATCTAACGTTTTTATTTTTTCTGGTAACTGAGGAACATCGCTATATCCAGGCCACTAAATGGACTCTACACAACCTAAACATCGGAAAAAGCTAGTTACAACACACCAGCCGCTGCCTCCACTTAAACCCTCCACTTAAATAACAAGGTACTAACCTAATGAAAATCGAACCCCGGACCAAGGGTACTCCCCTGGATGTTCTAACGTTTTTCTTTTCAACATTTTGACTACTTTTCAACTTTTTAATGTATTATGTAGTTGAATTTTCACAAGGAACAGATGCTCTCAATCTGTTGGGAGTACAGAGTACTTACTATGCATCTCTCTTTATGCTCTGTTTGGAACTTATGAAAAAGAAAAGAAAGAAAATGAAAAGAAAAAGGAAAGAAAATGAGAGGAAAATAAAATAGAAAATTTATTATTTATTAAACTTAAAATTTTTATTTTCTTCTCTTTTTCTCTCCCAACCAAACAATGGGCCCATTCCAGAACCGGAATAAGAACTTATTTTTTGTCTAATAATAAGGTGTGTTCCACACAATGGTGAATAAATACTTATTTTTAAAAAAAGTAATTTCAAACTCAAAAATCATGTGTTTACGCAAATAATTTTCCTATCACTATGGATCTTGTTTGATAGATCTCATTGAGATCTTTAATACGGTGCAAAAAAATTTTAAAAATTATTTTTTGTTTACATTATTTTTGAATTTAAAAATATAAAAATAAACTGTTTATTTAAATTTTGTGAAACAAAGCTCCAAAATAATTACTTGTAAAATAAGAAGATTTCTGGAACTGCCCTAAGTTCCATGGCCTTTAGTACTACTCCCTCCGTCCCGGTTTGTTTGTCCTATTTTTGACTTTTTAAAAGCGTTTGACCTCTCAAAAAATTGGCTATAATTTTCAATTCGTAAAGTTTTTAATATGTAATATGGATATTGTTTGATAGATCTCAATTAATTTTATTATACAAAATCTTTAAAATAATAAAAAATATTATAAAATGTAAGATATAAATATATTTTTGAAAGACACGCATTTCGACAATTGGATAAACAAATTGGGACGGAGTATGTTCTTTTGCCAGCCTTGGTTCCTTTTGTCCAATCAAATTCAGCCCGCATGCATGATTGAACGCTGTCGGTGCACACTTTTTTGTCCTCATGTTTCCACCCTATCGCAATCACCTAGTGGGAACTGGGAAGGGGAAAATTGCCTACCCAGATAGTACGACGCCTATGAAACCATCATCACTGATTCAAGAGAGAGAGAGAGAGAGAGAGAGAGTGTGTTATTGCTATTGCTGCAGCAGTGCTGAGTCGAATGAGAGAGAGAGAGTTATTGCTGCAGCAGTGCTGAGTCGAAGTGAGAAGATAACGACGAGGACGATGTCACGTTCGTGAAGCAAAAACAAAGCGTGTCGTGTCCGGCTCAGGATAAGCTAGCTTATCCCCATTTCCTACATTTTTTGATTTTGATTCGTTTTCTTCCAATCTTGTTTTGCGAAGTAGTTAAGCGAAAGGAAAGGGATAAACCAAAGCAAAGCAAAGCGAACTACTAGTATAGTAATTCTTCTCCAAGATAGTGTTTGTTAATTTCGCGAAAACAAGTTTTGGAAACAGCTGCTCTCTCGTTGGCCATGAGATGGACAGAGCAATTGCTGCTTCTCTCGTTTTTGGCGGTCGGAGTTCTTCGAAGGGCGACGCTTGGCGCCAATGTCACGCACGATCACCGAGCTCTGGTGATCGACGGCCGGCGCAGGGTCCTCATCTCCGGCTCCATTCACTACCCCCGTAGCACTCCCGACGTGAATCTCTCTCTCTCTCTCTCTCTGAATTTTCTCTCTCTATAACTTGGATATATGTGTTCTGTTTCAATAATTGGTGCAGATGTGGGCAGACCTTATCCAGAAATCTAAAGACGGAGGATTGGATGTGATCGAGACCTACGTTTTCTGGGACTTACACGAACCAGTTCGAAACCAGGTACTGCATCACTTGTTTATTTTGGTATTTTGTCTTTTTGGGAGTAGCAAAATACCACTTGTTCTTGCTAAATTATTGGTTCAGTGGATTTTTTTTTTTCGGGCAGAAAAGTCTCGTCTTTAACATAAAGTATCATGTAAACAAAAACCATTTGGGGAGAATAACTTGTCTAAGCAAAGACAAGTTACAGTTGAAAAATACGATGAAGACAAAAACACCAAAATAGAACTTTTTGGGGAAAACGCATACGGGAGTGCTCTGGCGGTTCAATATTCAAAAACGGTTTTCTTGCATTTTCTCAGCAACCAAACACAGCAAGTAGTGGTTCCGCTGATATCTGAATTATCTAATTTATCGTATTGTTACGGTCTTTTCACCATTCGATAATTTTAATCTACTCTATCATAGGGGTACTGTTTTCGCTTTAATTGAAGTCCGAAGTGAGCAAATAAGGACTTACTTACATTGTAATTTTTCTTTGTACTTTGTAGTATGATTTTGAAGGAAGAAACGATTTAGTTAAATTTATCAAATTGGTCGGGGACGCTGGTTTATATGCTCATCTACGTATCGGTCCTTATGTCTGCGCTGAATGGAACTATGGGTAAGAAGACCATACAAAAACCCTGCATTCTAATTGAAGAGTTTATGTACTAACAATATAGACACGTTTTCTTTTCCAATTTTTGAACAGGGGATTTCCTCTTTGGTTGCATTTCATACCTGGGATCAAGTTCCGAACTGATAATGAGCCATTTAAGGTAATCCCTACTACGTATTACTCTTTCCTGCAGTTAAAATTCGCTGTTCGAGCCAGCTTATAATATTTTGTTAAATGCTAGAATACGACTCTCTGTTTTTAGGCGGAAATGCAGCGATTTACAGCCAAGATCGTAGACTTGATGAAGCAAGAAAAGCTCTATGCATCCCAAGGTGGACCCATTATCCTATCTCAGGTTAGTTTCTTGATGACTCCACTTTCTTGGCCATGCTTAAGCAGCAGTCTATGTCAGTGGTGGTTGTGTCTTTTTTCTTTATTTGATAAACATTTGACTCTTAGTGAATCAATGATTGAGGATTTCTAATAGGTAGGAGTGTTTAATATCTTATGATTAGATTGAAAACGAATATGGGAACATTGATTCGGCGTTTGGATCTGCCGGCAAAAGATATATCAATTGGGCAGCAAGCATGGCTGCATCTTTGGATACAGGAGTGCCCTGGGTGATGTGCAATCAAGCGGATGCACCTGATCCTATGGTGAGTTTCCTTCTTCAAACTTTTTTTTTTTTATGTTCTTTTCTGTTAACATCAAAACCTAACTTCTTCGTCTTTTGATCTGTAAAAAGTTGTCGAAATTTTATCTGTTTAGCTATCCAAGCATCAATATACCCGGATACGGTTTTGATTAACGTATATTTATTAATTCGAATGCTTACAGATCAACACTTGCAATGGTTTCTATTGTGACCAATTCACCCCTGCTTCTGCAAACAGACCGAAAATGTGGACTGAGAATTGGACCGGATGGTAAGAGAAAGGATTCCTAGTCCCTCGTAGTACTTAAGTTGTTTGGCTTAGAAGTCGATCATGTCAAATTCATTTTTCTGTCCTTTTGATGCTTCTGGTTTCACCCGCTCTAGCTATCTGGAACCTTCAGGTTTCTTTTATTCGGCGGTGCTGTGCCCTACAGACCTGTGGAAGACATTGCTTTTGCTGTGGCACGTTTTTTCCAGCGCGGGGGAACCTTCCAAAATTATTACATGGTATTTTTCTGTTCTTGACAGTGATTATAATTTACGAGTTCGTGTATGTTTCACACTGGCTTGAATCAACCAGAAAAGCAACATTATATATGAATTATGTTTTGGTTGCGTTACCAGTACCATGGTGGGACTAACTTTGGCCGGACTACCGGTGGGCCATTCATTGCTACGAGTTATGATTATGACGCTCCAATTGATGAGTATGGTACGATTTTATCCCTCCATCACTTATGTAGAACTTTTAACGGCCTGCCGAATGGAAGTAATGGCCATCAGTGGTATCCAATATGCAACCTAACTAATACCTTTTTGCTATTGATAGTTGAAGCCTAACTTCCATCTATATAAGGCTTTTAAAATTTGTCCCAAATGTTGCAGGATTTCCTAGACAACCTAAGTGGGGCCACCTCAAAGATGTGCATAAAGCCATAAAGCTGTGTGAACAGGCAATGGTGGCCACTGATCCAGCAATTAGTTCTCTTGGTTCAAATTTGGAGGTATTTTTTCCTGTGATTAGCTGTGCTTTCCCAACAATCTAATGCTTTCAGAAACGAGGATTTACATGCTAGATGAAACGAAAGAAAGCGCATCTGTATATTTAGACAGACAGTTCGAGATTGTTGTATGCTTTGTGAAATTCCTGTTTTGCTACCCAACCAATTAAAAGCAAAAGAAATAGGAATTGAAAAATAACGATGAACACCGGATATACGTGGAAAACCCTAGATGGGTAAAAAACCATGGGAAGGAATCAAGCACTATAGAAAAACATTGTACGGTTACAATCGAACTTACTACACAATTGAGAATCCTCACAATTGACTCAAGACCGATAGCCGAATCCTCGTTCACCGTATCCAGTGCTTGACTGCCGTCGCCTCGAATCCTCAAGCCTTCCAATTATCCTTCCAGAAATCCACTGGAGACCAACTCTGAATATGTTAAAGACAAAGTAATAAAAACCTCTTGGAGTTAAGTTAATGTTTCAAAGTTCCAACATGGGTACTCCAAGATTCAACGTAAACACGCTTCTCGGTTTTGATTGCCGCTACAATCATTGAATAAGAACTTCAAGCTTCAAAGGTAAGAATACCCTTTCATACTTTTAACCAAAACCCACGTCGCCTTTTTTTCTTTTGCTGCTGCTGCATGTATTGTTGATACCCTAGCTGAAAATAAGAAAACTCCTTTTTTATATTAATTGCCTTCCGATCGATACACCAATGGATCCGTCACTCCATCTGCTTTTATTCCATTCGGCTTCCACACTTGATCAGTTGATCCCGATGGATGCCAGTTTAATGGGCCGATCAATCCGCTCCAATAAAACTAAAAGAACTTCACTCTCAATTACAAATAATGATTCCTTCCACTCTAATCCTATACAGACTTGCTATGCTTAGAAAAAATGAAAAGAAATTACAACTCGATAAATAATGGGACACAAATAAATGTGTGATTTGTCAAATGGAATTGCCAACCAAAAGGAAGCGTGGCTTTTTGGTGCTAACACTTTATTTTCAAAATACTTGCCCAAGGAAGAAAGGTATCAATCAATGCATGACATTTCACCCGTCAAACATATCTGAATTTCTTCCTCTATGGAGCCCTATAAGTAGTTTTTTTTTTTTGAATTTGTGGTACAGTGTAATACAGGCAGCTGCTTTTATTTATTTTCTTTTGTTGCCACAAGAGAGATGTCTATTCCAAGGGTTTTTACCCTGTCACACAGACACCATTTGACAGCACATAGTAACTTACAAATAGACACTACACAATTTTGACTCAGAATTTTTTTTTTTTACCTTAAATGCACTGTTTTCATACTTTGCTAAGCCTCTCTAAGATTAGTTAGACTATTTATTTCTTCACTTACCACAACGCGTCTGTGGTTTGTCACCAAATTTTCTTTTTCCAATTCCTGCTCTATAGCTTATGAATTACTATGGTGGAGACGTGGAGTATTGCTTGTCTTAAAACATTGTGTCCTATTTCAGGCAAGTGTTTATAAAACAGGTTCAGGTTTGTGTGCTGCTTTTTTGGCCAATGTTGGTACCCAATCAGATGCAACTGTGAACTTCAATGGCAATTCTTATCAGTTACCCCCATGGTCTGTGAGCATCTTACCTGACTGCAAAAATGTAGTGCTCAACACCGCAAAGGTTAGCCTCGTCTTCTTTGATTTAGGGCTTATACCTACCGCGCAAGAACTCTGTTACAACTACATTTTGCGAGTGGAATACCTTCTGAAGCAGTCCAATTAAGTATTTTTGCTCCATTTCATCTGAGATCACCTCAATTTGGATGTTATTGTGTCTCATGAAGGTGGGGCCCAAAAATATGAAGAACTCTTTATTCCAATATCAATGCAAGCCACTTTTGATATTTTTTTGTGACAGATTAATTCTGCAACTACAATTCCAAAATTTGTGCGTCAATCTTCGAGCGATACAGTTGATGCTTCAGGAGGATTTATGTCTGGCTGGAGTTGGTTTAACGAACCAGTTGGTATCTCGAGTAGCAATGCAGTCATGAAACCGGGGTTATTAGAGCAAATAAATACTACAGCTGACGAAAGTGACTATCTATGGTATTCGCTAAGGTAACAGTATGGTCTTAGTTGTGAGCTGAAGCCAGTGGCTGTGGTATGTTTGCTTTTTCAATAATCCTTCCTGGATACTTTTGCAGCACTAACATTGAAGTTGATGAGCCTTTTCTTAAAGATGGATCTCATACAGTTCTTCATGTGGAATCTTTGGGCCATGCCCTTCATGCTTATATTAATGGGAAACTTGCAGGTGATGTGAACTAAAAGATGTATTTCTTGGAGATTTTTTCTTCATATATTTGTTTATTTACTGTTTTTACCTCTTTTGGAGGTCGATGTGCTCTTTCTTCCTTCTAATCCGTTGATTAATCACCATGTGCCATAGTTACAATGGGATTTCAGTGCTTTTGAGTCACGCTTGTGTGTGGATCATGAATTTGCGATGGGATCTATGGAAGAAAAGAAAAAGATAAGAAGACAATGAAATGGAAGAAGCTAAATTTATTCTTGGTTTCCGAATTGTTATCCCTTCGCTTGGTGAATCCCTCCGCAAATTCCTGATCTAAAAAAATGCCTTAAAGTATCCTGGCGTTGTCCAAAACTTTATCCTTTGCTTCATCAAGAATGCCCTTTCTTGTGACCATTTGATATGCCTATAATTTCGTAAGGCTGCCAAATGGATAAAAGTTTGGGTAAAACCTTATAGACTTATAGTCTTGGTTGCTTTTTCCGTAGTGCCTTGGTCATTTAAGGAAATTGAACTTAAAGAAAGAGAAACTGTCATATGGTTCATTGTAGGGAGCGGGAAAGGAAACAGTAACGATGCTAAGGTTTCCATTGACGTTCCCATCACTCTCATACCCGGAAAGAATAAGATTGATCTCTTGAGTTTGACAGTTGGACTTCAGGTTTGACCTTCATGATTAAATTTTAAGTTAGCATTCACAGAGTTATCTGTCTTTTATCAAGTTCAGACGGTCAAAATGTTACTGACCGTGATATAATGCAACCATAACAACACTGTTCCAGAACTATGGAGCATTCTTTGATGAAAAGGGTGCAGGGATTACTGGTCCAGTGAAGCTGGTAGGTGTAAATAATGGATCTACCGTTGATCTCTCATCACAGCAGTGGACATATCAGGTATGTAAGTTCGTTTTCATTTCAGAATTCCGGCTATAGTTATTTGCTTGAACGATTCTCATCCAATAAGAACTGGGCATTGAACTGGCACATAAATCTCGTATTATATAGTCTAAGTTTGATTTACTGAAGTATCAACGAAGGAATATTCAGATTTACACTTACTGTTGTCACTTTTGGTGCAGACTGGACTAAAAGGTGAAGAGTTAGGACTCTCCAATGGAGGTTCTTCAGCTTGGGTATCAGGAGCTACCTTACCCAAGGAGCAACCCTTGATTTGGTACAAGGTAACATCGCATCTTTCTTTTCCGCTCACATATCAGGCAAATTAAGGGATCGAAGGCCCCAGGAGAAACCTTGGAAGACCCAAGACTTCATGAGGAGGCATGTTATAGCATGGTTCACTAAATCTTACTACACTTGTGAAGAAAATTACCCCGCAACAGCTAAATGTGGTTGTCGGCCTTTTTGACAAGATTATTGTTTAGGAATTTGGCTCAATCCTTAAGATGCTAATACGTTTAACAATACTTGTGGATTCAGACAACTTTTGACGCCCCTTCCGGCACCATCCCAGTTGCCCTGGACTTCACGGGGATGGGAAAAGGCGAGGCGTTTGTGAATGGGCAGAGCATAGGGCGCTATTGGCCAACTTATATCGCTCCATCTAGCGGTTGCACAGACTCCTGCAATTACAAAGGCTCTTATTCTTCAAACAAATGCCTCAAGAATTGTGGGAAACCCTCTCAGCAACTGTAAGCATTCAACTTTTCGCTTAAATACTTGACTCCAACACATTCCCCTAAACGTCGTCTATTTTGAGAGTAGTATAGTTGCTCTCCAAAGATAGGGAGCAACTACGGACACCCAATCACGAATCCTGAACGTTCTTCCAGTTGGTTGATATATTTGAGAGAGAACAGAGAGCATTGTTGGGCAGGCCAGCTCAAGATGCATATCTGCAGAATCAGAAATTCAGTATTCCAGCCAAAACTTGGATAAAAAGCAACCATGTTATTGGATTTGCTCTAAGATCTTGTTTCTGATCTCATGGCAGGTACCATGTGCCTCGATCGTGGCTGAAACCGAGCGGGAACACCCTGGTTTTGTTCGAGGAAATGGGCGGGGATCCAACGCAACTGTCTTTTGCCACAAGAGAGATAGGAAGCTTGTGCTCTCACATCTCGGAATCTCACCCCCAGCATGTGGAAACGTGGAGATCAAGCCGGAAGAGAGGGAGCAGACCAGGGCCTGTACTATCACTGGAATGTCCTTTAACTGATCAGGTCATTTCCTCGATAGAATTCGCAAGCTTCGGAACGCCTAGCGGGAGTTGTGGAAGTTTCAGCCATGGCAGTTGCAGCAGCACCCAGGCTCTTTCCATTGTACAGAAGGTGATCTCTCTTTTGGACAATCGCTTGATGGAGTTTCGTTTATCTTTCTGCATCATTTCCTATTTGATTCAACACTTGGCTCTGTTTGGAACCATGGAAAGGAAAATTAAAAAAATTTCTCTTTGATTGGTTGGTTGGAAGAGAAAGGGCGAAGAAAATAAGAATTTCAAGTGTAATGAAAAATTTTCCTCCCATTTTTTCTCTCATTTTCCTTCTCTTTTATTTTCCTTTCTTTTCATTTCCTATCCATGGATTCCAAATTAGGCGGATTTCTTTTTTTTTTTTTTTGAAAGAAAGTGGAGTTCCACTAAAGCTTTTTTTGTTTTAAATTTGTTGGGTTTTGTCCTTATTTCAATTTTAATGGCACTTTTTAACTTAAAAGTGAATATTTTCCAAAATATTAGGATAAAAGTAAAAAATAATTATTCTCCGATTTGTCTCAACGAGACAAATCAATAATCCTCAAAAGTCGAATTTTTTTGATAAGGACAAAACTCACTTTTTGCTTAGTAGAACTCCACCTTAGGTGGCGCTCCACTCAGCACTTTTTGCACTTTTTTTTGTCTTTATTCAAATTTTTTCGTATTTGTTAGTTTTATGCCTCACTTTTTTAATTTTTTGATTCATCTTGTCGAGATGAATCAAAAAAGTTAAAAATTAAGACTTTTACCTAAATATTTTTGAAAATATTTAAGATAAAGCCAAAAAAAACCCAAAAGCTGGCTTTATCCAAAGGTTGTTTGCATTCCCAAACACATAGGCATATTGGTTGTCAAGATTCTCTTATATCGGTGGTAAAATTAAAGTTATTTGCATTCTCAAATACATAGTCTCATATTAGTCGTCAAGATTCTCTTTATACCACTAGGAGAAATGCTAAGTGCAAAGAAAATGGACAAAGAATTGATCCTTAAAGTGTACATGAACGGCTCAGATTCACAGCCGTTCATGTACACTTTAAGGATCAATTCTTTGCTTATTTTCTTTGTCCATAACACTCCTCGTTTCTTTTTATATTACTAGTGAAGGTTGTTTGTATTTCCAAATACATAGTCTTTTTATACTGGTCGTCAAGATTCTCTTTTTATCACTGGTGAAGGTTGGTTCGGCGTAAAAACATATTTTGGAAAGTATTTTGTTACTCTAGTTTTTGGTGTGACGGGAAATGGAAATCAAGAAAAACATTTGTGCAATCAGCATGAAATGAGTTGATCTCACCGGTAAAAAGTTTTTTCAAGGTGAAAAAACGTTTTTCTCGAATCATCAACACTACCCCTCACTATCACTACCATTCAACTGCAACCGCTGCCAAACTACCATCCTACCGCAACCACCACCCGCAGCCTAATGTTGCCCCCGCGGTCATATATTTTCAGTTGAAATAAACGGATCAATGTAAATAGCTTGTAGTCTTGTAGATAAATTTTGCACTTACGATCGAGCACATAACTTTTTTGTGCAGGCCTGTGTTGGATCGAAGAGCTGCCGCGTGGATGTCTCGATCGATACGTTTGGCGACCCGTGTATTGGAGTGACCAAGAGTTTAGCAGTAGAAGCTGCTTGTACATGAATAGATCGAACAGTACCGTAGCATTGGGCTCTCTGGTGTCGAAAGCAAAGCGTCGTCCCCAAGGGAATAAATAGTCCAATTAGTTAGTAGTATTTTCTGAAAATGAAATGACTGGCGAAATTCGATGCTAGATTTTATCTGCTCCCTTGTAATAAGAGAGAAAAGGTATCGCCGTATCTTCTCCGCTTGGTAATATAAGGGATGCAAGTGTTGTCTGAAATAATTTGACGTAAAGCATCTGCAGGTGATTTTTCCAATCGAAACACTCGGAAACGAGTATTGAATTACTTGAAAGGATGTCTAACATCTTCCAACACATAGGCAACAATAAAATAGGGGAGTTCCCAACATATGCAGAAACAGAAATGTAGTACAAGTTCGGAGTCTTCGGCCCCGATAAATTGTTACCCAGCTCATGATCTGGAGGTCATAGGATCACTTGCAAGGCAGGCTTACCGTAGGGGGATGAGAGGCCCATTTCGGGCTCATTAACCTCACCGAGACAACTTTTTCATTGTATTTATTGATTTTAAGTCATGAAATAAGTCAAATTCATCCAACGTTGATAGTTATGTCTTTCAACAATACTTGGACCTTCGTGATTGACGACCGAATAAAACGCGTCGGAGCTCTTTGCTCTCTCTCTCTCTAAAAAAAAACCCTAGCCGCCGCCGCCGCTTGGGGAGGAGGCCTCCGCCTCTCTCTCCCTCTGCCCCCCTTTTCGTTCATCCTCCATCCCCCTCCTCGCCTCATCGTCACCAGGCATTGGGCTTCCCGTGCTCACATTTTGGGGCGCTTGTGGTGTTGGGCTGGCGTGGTTCCCCCTGTTGGCAGCTCTGTCCGGCAACCGGTGGTGCTCCACAGTCCAATGTCCCACTCGGCGGTTCCAGATCTGTTCTGCTCGGGGCCAGCGTCAAGGTAATAAGGTGTGCGGTTGGGGGTGGGGTTTTCCTTTTGTTGTTTTTGTTTTTTTCCGGTTGTCAGTCCAGTGGTCTTCCGATCTAGGTCCTCCTAGATTCGGCCTGTGCTGGTCTGGGTTTCCCCCAGGTCCGGCGGTTGGGTGGTGGGCAGAATAAGCTTATTAGGTTTCGATGTTGGCCAGTTTTGAGGGTGGCTGTGGTCGGCGGCTGTTGCGGTGGTATTATGGCGGTTTTTCGGCAGCGGTAACAGTGGGGTCTCTGTTGAGGGTCTTCGTATCAGCTCTAGTTGGTCTCGCCCACGTTTCTCTTTACTCTGGGCCGTCAACGACAGATTGAGGGTGAAGGGAGGTCTGGTCTCGGCCTTGGGCCTGTCGGGGCGGTCGCTCCGGTCGCGGTGGTTTGTCCATGGGAGTAGTCTTCCTCTACGCTTGTATTTGTTCGTTGTTTCGATTACATCTGTTTTATTGTGTAATGGTTTGTACTGGGAATTCGTTTGAGATGTCTCTGCTTTGTCCCGGACGGGATTCTCATATCGGCACCTCATGCTGATTTGCGTTTGCAGGGTGTCCTAGGGTCCCGGATTAGGTAGTTTGATGCACTCCTGTATTTTTGTGATGTAATCTTCGCCCAAGGGCGGAACCTGGACTTGATTCTACTCTGGGCTACTAAAAAAAAATCGGTGTGGGCAAAATAGTTTATATAATATACATACGGTCAATTTCTAAGAAATAAGGCTTGGAATCCAATTCATGCATCACGCATATTGATAGCACCATCATGCCCTTGACCTCTCATATTGCGAATGTCCAAATTGTAACGAATGAGGACATCAGATATCTATTTATTAAGAGTTAATGCAGTTGTGTCTTTAAAATGCACAATATAAATAAATAAATAAAAAGCTCCTGTAAAAACTCTTTGACATCAACGGATCTCAAAAAATGTTCCATTTTTTTGTCCCATTATATTTAAACCTAAAAGAGTAAGATTGTGAGAACTAACATTTTAAGCCAATATAAGCAAATTAGCCAGTGCTCTGCATCAATTGAATCAGTACAAATTTAAGCACACCAACCTGTGCTCTGCATAATAAGGAAATACTTACGGAAGCCTCGCGATTCGAGGTATTGCCAGCTGAAATCATTTGGATGGTGGGCTGGGCTAAAATTACTTAGATTCAATTTTTCATATAGAGTTTTTTTTTTTTTTTGGTTTTCGTGGTAGTGACATGGGCTACAGTCCATGGTAGCCCGTGAACAGTTTCGCCCTTGTCTTCGCCTTCGAACTTGAATGAATTGACATGTTCAACAAAAAAAAAAAAAAACTTGTATTCAACAAATTTAACAGTTAATATAATTATATAAAATGAACAGTAACATGTAAGTCATATCATCACGTATTTTCGATTAACGTGGTTATTTTTATCCACTTACAAAGCTGATAAAATCAAAGGTTTTGATTAGCGGGTGGAACCCTAAGGATGCGTTTGGTTGCCATTAGTTATTTTTCTATTTCATTCGTTTCAATCTTGTGTGTGAATCAACAAAGAAAACGAATAAGCAATTGCAACCAAATGGCTCTAACGTATGGTGTAGGGTGGATAGGACTGGCAATGGGGCGAATTGGGCCAAATTTCACTTCAATATTCCGAACCCGAAAAATGCTTATACACCTCCAATGCAACTCAATGCCCCTTAGGGCTCGTTTGGATGCGGGATTAAATTTGGAGGTGTTATGTAATAAGGGGGGATTGGATAGTAGGGGGTATTGGATAGTAAGGGATGACCCACATTGATGTGATGTTTATAGAAGTAATATTAAATAGTATGTTGTTTGAATGAGGTATTAGAAAAGAGGAATTAAGTAATACTTTGTTTGGATAGAGGATTAATAGGGGGTATAAGGAATGGTGGATGACGTAAAAAGCTATCAAATGACCATTTTGCCCTTGTGCAGTCCGAAACTTAATTATGTATTTTGTTATATATATCATTTAAAATATAATTAATATTTCACACGTTAAGCCGTAGTATTTAATTTGTCTAACAAATGTACACATTTAATAATATTAGAAAATAAAAAAGTCAGTTATAATTTGATAAAATTCATTTTTTTTTAAATTTTGGTTTTTTTTTGTTTTTTTATTTTTTGGAAAAATACATTGTTTGGTAGTTGGAGTCCAACAATTTTGTTAGGTGAAATCCCATGTGACCAACATATTTTTTTGGTCAAAATGTGCCTAACTAATTAGGTTGGTAAATTTTTTCCTTATAAATTGTTCCAATTTCTCGTCTTATTTCACATCTCATATTGATTGAGAAAAAAAGTTTTTCCTTTCGTTGGTCAATCATATTGATGGCACGGCGAATTTGGACCGAGGTGGAGGAAGAAACTTTACTTTCCAAGCTTACGACCCTTGTAAATCAAAGAATGTGGAATGGCAAGCCTAGTGAGTGCCAACCCGCATACTTGGAATATCTTCAAAATCAAATGCAAGCTTCTTTTCCTGAAGCAGGTATCGAACCAAATCATATCCTGGGGAAGATGAAGTATTGGAAACGGGATTTTTTCTACGTAACCGAAATACTTCACCGTCCTGGATTTGGGTGGGATTCAAATGAAAACAAAGTTATGACAGAATATGAAGTTTGGAAGGAATTAATCCGAGTAAGTAAAGGCTTGTTTACTAAATTTTATAGGAAGTCTTGTTTACTAAATTTTCTTTAATGTTTTTCCTTACTTTATGTAGGATCGGCTACAAGTGAGACTTTATCGGGACAGGCAAATTCCCAAATTCAATCGATTAGGCCATATTTTAGGTCGTCGGGAAAACTAGATGGTCGAAGTTGAAGGCATATGTTCGAAGAATAAATTTGTACTTGTCAAATAAATGGATTTGCCTTTTCATGGCTTCCTCCTCAACTTTCCTCCAACTCCTACGTTTTTGCTTGGATGGCCCTTCCACGTCCACTACTTCGACTTCATTAGTGGCCATTACTGCACATGCATTTAAATATGTGCAAGTATTGTAAAAGTAGGACCTTAAACAAAAGTTATGAATAGAGCATGAAAAACAATAGTACGTTACAAGTTGTTCAACGACAAAAGTTACGAATAAATTACAAACAGTACAATTACAATGTCAAACACAACAAAATCAAATACAATCAAGGAAGGATGCCCTCCACTTGTCTCCCACCATTGGTTATACATGGCTGCCGCAAGAGCATCCCTCCCTGCGGTCCACTCATTGGAACTCTCTACGGCACCAATGTGATCATCAACAGGGACATTGTTGATATGTGCTCGTTCCCACGCTGTGTTCTCGTGTTCAATTGGATCGTTGGGCATCTCTCTCTTAATTAGGTTATGAAGAAGACAACATGCCGACACGATACGACATTGAGTCCTTATTAGGTAAAAGGAAGGAGATCTCAAAATTGCAAACCGCTTCTTGAGAACCCTAAAACTTCTCTCAATGCAATTCCTAGCGGCGGAGTGTTTCATGTTGAAGAACTCCTCTTTGCTTGTTGGTAGATGACCTTGCCTCCAAATATTAATGTGGTATCGTTGGCCACAGTATGGTGCTAGAAAACCGTTCCCATTGGTATAGCAAGCATCAACAAGGTAATATTGTCCTGTAACGAATGGAAGACAACACATTGATGGGTGGATAATTGTAATGGAGTCAAACAAAGCATCAACTTAGGATATGGAACATACCATGGGGGACTCTGAGACCGTGGGGTCTTTCCATAGCGTTCCCAAGGATTCTAGAGTCAGTGGCCGATCCTTCCCAACCAGACAATACGTAAACAAATTTTAGATCCCGAGTACAAACACCTAAGACATTTGTAGCAATTTCACCCTTCCTCGACCTATATCTTGGCCTATCAACGGCCAGGGGAATTTACTGGGACGTATGTCCCATCCAACGCCCCTAGACACCTCGGACTAAACAACAAAGTCTTAAAAAAGTATACCTATTCACCCTCAATTGCTCGTGGCAGTCCACGTCATTACCCCGTACAAGCCTATTGATATTGTTTATGCGTGACTGGTAAAAGTTTGGATTCGGAGACAATTCCGGACGAGGCTCCGGACGACGAAACGTGGACGTGATGAACAAGTACAGACAAAAAACACCAATCACAGCATTCATAATGGCATGTAATGCCATGAACCCCTCTTGCTCTTCTCTTCTCCTTTTTTTGTTTTTTGTTTAATCTTGCCATACTAAAAAAACACTTACAAGGTTTAAGGTTTGTAATATATTACTTATAGAATACTAGAATCACAATATTTATTGATGAATGAAAGCTAGATTACTTGTATCATTTCTTTGATAAGTACCACAATGTTTAGGACCTTCAAATAGGAGAAAAATTGAACAGTCCTTGAAAAACATAAGACTACATAGTCACGCCACATATCCTAAAACATCCTGATCTAAACCTACTGTTAAAGAAAGACAAACTACACCAGGAAAAGCGAAAGTTAGGAGAGTTAGGGAACTACCCACGATGAGGTTACAAGGTCAGCCTTAAAAACTATAAACATCTCATATCGGATGGGGTTAACAGCAGGATTCCTACAGTTAATGGCATGCATTCCTACAGTTCTCTGGCTAATGGCATGCATTCCTACAGTTACCTACTAACAAATCCACACTTGTGTCAGAAAGAGCAAATGAAGGCTTTCTCGCAACTCTCATTTGGCTCAACAAAGCTTTCTTTTACTAGCTTGAGTGGAAATTATTGCAGAAGATTGGAACGAATTTCACACAAATCCTATCCTTTTATTTTGGCAGAAAAAATAATTTATGGGGACATACCTCAATCAAAAATAACACAAAAGCATCATGACAACTATGTTATGCACGCTTCAAGTCACATGACTTCTTAAAACAAGTTACTGCTTGCTATTGTAAAAATGCTGATGCAACAATGGACCAAAAAAATGAGGAAACTTATAGGTAAATTAAGTTTTCTCCCTGATTGTTTATTCACCGACTTATAAGAGGGGTCGAACCCCTGTACAAGAGAAAGTACATGAAGCCAAAATGCATCTACCAGTAATGAATATGTTAATATCCACCCATCAACAAAAATAGAGGGATGCTATTCACACAGATGAATAGCGTACAGGTCATGCTCATGCACTGATCAAGTTGTGGGGCCCACTACGGGTCCCACACAAACGATCCGATCCGTTCATTAAATTTAAAACATTTTTTCAGGGGCTCTCGCGAAAAATCAGCTCAATCCGATATCAAGAAGCACTCGATCCAATCATCTTACTTTTCGTGCATATCTGAAACTGAACAAAACGTTAGATGATTGGATCAAGTATTTATAGGCATCGGATTGAGCTGATTTTTCATGGGGGCCTTTGAAAAAATGTTTTAAATTTAATGAACGGATCAGATCGTTTGTGTGGGACCCGTAGTGGGCCCAACATCTCAATCAGTGCAAGATCTGTGCATTTTTCATTTGTGTAGGTATCATTTCTGACAAAAATAATAAACAAGACAATTCTAGGAACAACTGGACGTACATCAACTTTCTTTCTTTTCTCCTGTATAGGGGGACTCAAAATCTACAAGGGCAGAGATATCACAGAATAGTGCATTGCACAGAATCTCCCCAACAGAAAAAAAAAAAAAAAAACAAACCGATACACACCCTCAAGGAGAAAAATCTCCCCACCAAAGCAGGCTATTTACAATCTCTCAGAGTCAAAGAAGATATGGAAAGAAATTGGAACCGCGAAAAATTCATCAAAACATAAACAAAGAGAGAAACATGGCTAATTTATCGCAATATCTATTGGGAATGCTAATGAGGGAGGCCAGTCCATCCACAATCTGAGAGTCAAATAAGAAAGAAACTGGAACCGGACAAAAAATTCAATTCTAAGCTCTGACTTCAACCACAAGGAAAATAGTAAAATGTAAAAAACATCTAAATGTCAGACCTTTAAGCAAAAATCGTCCTGCAATAAATGTTTTCAAATTTTCATGTTCATAAACAAAGAGGCAGAAACATAGGGAAATAACCACAATTTCTTTATGGAATGCTATGTAGATGGGCAGTGTTTTCTCAGTGCGTGCATGAACAGAGCCTTCTTGATTCCAAAATTTCATTTTATGGAGAGTCAACTAAGAACAAACAAAGCAGAAGAAAATCCTATGCACAGTGTCGGATGCTACTGCTGACATTTTCATGATCTGAAAATGAGGTAATGTAGTGTTTTTTTTTTCTGTTTACAAGTAACCAAAAAATCAAGATCTGAGGTTTGGGTTTCATAATCTTCAATCGACAAAATTTGAAACAAATCCAAAACACATGCATCCCACCAGTCGAAACCCAAATCAAACCTAACCTTCAACCTACAAAATCTAGAACCAATGCATCCCATTACCAGTCGAAAACCTAGCGCCCAAAATCGAACCTAAACCTGACTGAATCGAAATAGAGAGTGCGGGAAGAGTAGGAACACAAAAATCACAAAGAAATCAAACCCATACCTCACTGTGTGCGGCGAAGAATCGTTCAGATCGAAAAAAACCCCAAAATCGCCACAAACCCTCGTCTCTTCGAAGAACAAGTGCGGCGAAGAATTGTGACAGGAAATGGGAGTACCTTGGGGTGGGAAAGGGGGATTAGGAGGGGTAGATTCATCCGAAAAAGAGGGGATTTTGGGGGGATTCGACAAGAACTGGTCGAGAGTTGCCCATGGCTAACACCCCCTCAGCCGGTTTTAGCTGGTGTAGTGAAATCCCCAGATTAGAGAATACCCCTCCCTTTTGGGATCCCAAACGGGGTATTAAGTGTGGGTCCCAGTTGTTAAAAAGGATATAACAAAACACCCATTTTCAATACCTCATCCAAACAGGCCCTTAGGGGAATTTATATGCCAACCAATCAGTGCCACTGAGTCACTGACAAATTGGGACTACCCAATTGGTATTGAGTTTTCCGGCCGCTCACCCTAATCTCCACAAATCAAAGTAAACTTTTGGCGGCAACGATATCAATAATACGAAAAAGACGTGAAAAATACTAAAATAAATACCATAAACAAAAGTTGACATTAATTTTTTCGTGATGTAACGAGGAAAGAAAAATATATCCTAAAGATTGCAATCGACAAAGAGTCAAGGTTTGATATGTACTTCTAATATATTAAATAATTAAAAATAAAAAAAACTTATCGGGATGTATTCGGAATGAGCATATATGAACTTGTTACTCGTTCCAAAACAAAATTTGATTTTTTTTTTTTATCATGAAAAAATCTTCATTTCATCATCCAAAACCCACCAAAAACAAAAACAAAAATCTGGGTTGAGACGTATAGGGCCGGCCGCCAAATTAAGGATGCGTTCTTATGAACATAACTTAAATCTGAAAATTTTTCCGATTTCGATCCTCTCGTCAAGACGAATCAATAACTCACAAAAATTTGGCGCAAAACTAATAAATACAAAAAAATTCAAATAAGGATAAATTTTTCAAATTTAAGTTAAGTTCATAAGAACGCAGCCTAAATATGACTGGAATTTTGTTTAATCTTGAAAAACTGCCAGAATATTACTGGCTGGGTTCCTCCAATCTTGTGACTGTGAGATTTGTTCCAATGGGAAGAACAAGGAAGGGAAATACAATAATAATATCATGGACAAAACACATACGTGTACATATTCAAATACAAATACTAGTCTAATACTCATGCTTCGCACGATTCTGCGTGCTCATTGGTTTAATTGGTACTTGGTGTAGGAATGGTTATTTTCATACATTAATGGTAATGTAGTAATAAAAAAACAAAATGCAAATCCATATTGAACGAAGATTCAGCCATAGAACTTCCAACAATATTTAAGTATCATAGAATCCATCCTTGCATTTCCAAATAGTTTTCCTTTTTCCTTTCTTGACCATTTCTCGAAACCATATTCATTTGTACCACTCTTATTACAAGTTTCATGTGACTCAGCAAGACTGCTATATATTTCCTTTCCAGTTCCAGCTTCTCAGCTGCATGCACGCCTCAAGCAATTACACGAACTATGACTATAGGTTTTCATCTCCTTCTCTAGCCGATCAAACAAATCCTACCACATGAAATTAAATCAGATTTGAGTATTTGAAGAAGCATAAAATGGTTACCTAAAAATGCATCCTCCAAATTCACAACAGCTTTTCTAGATTCGCAACAACTTCAGCTAAATTATAAATGAAAAAAGTTGACTTTAATTATTGGATTGGGCTTGTCAATGTACATTTTAACTATTTCGGAGAGAGAGAGAGAGAGTGTGTGTGAGGTCATGAGACCAAAGGCATTACCACAAATCAATGACCTCAATGACCCCAACCAAATGTCAATGTAAATGGGAGCCAAACAAGAAGTTTATTTTTGTGCCAAACCTCCATTTATCCTTATCTTCAAATTAAGACAATGCCTAAGAATTACTAAGGCCAAGACCAATCTAAAACCAATTGTTCACTTATTGGGTTCATTATCTACCATTCACAACACCAATCCTAATTATAAGGAATGACACTCTCTTGAAAATTTTTGTGACACAATTCTTTTTGAGGATCATGAGAAATCTGAAACTCCATACCAAGCTCATCACACACAAACACATATACAGTATTTTCATCACGACATACTGTCTTTCTGTTTTTTTTCAAAAACTTTTTCGCATATAAAATGAATACAGTATATACAAATGAAAAGCACCAGGAAAAATAGGAAAACGGAAAGAGGAACAAAACCTGATCGAGATCATACCTGAGAATACAATTGCAAACTGAAAACCCAATAGTTATAGATTACACAAATCGAAACAAAAGAAGGGAAAAAAGGCCTCTATTATGACAATGGTATATCGACCAAACATGAGAAAACCCTATACAAAATACATCCTGCCAAAAAAATTGACTTAATACAAATTAATTACTACATACAAAGGAATACATGGTGAGAGCTAACCTGAGAAGCGGCTGGCTCATGCTTTGCCTTGGCTGTATCGCAAAAATTTAGGTAACTTGGCTGTGGATGAAAGTTGTCCGCACGGTTAGGAGACGGTGGATGATGATTGATGGGTTAGCCGGGAGTAGCAAAATGGGCAACTTGCAATGGGCGACCTGCGAAGGAAGAACGATCGAGTTGTTTGAGAGAGAGAGAGAGAGAGAGGGATTGGATTCTACCTGTTTTGAACTGCTTAAATCATGGACCAATTATGCTTGAGGAAGCAATCTCTCTGCTCTCCCTAAATCACTCCCTAAATTAGGGAAAATACACTCATGACTTAAGACTTTCTTTGCCTTTGTCCCTAAGTTTCGGCTTTACACCCTAAAATTCCGGGAGAGGCAGTAGTAAAATCTGGAACAAAGTACCATTTGATTAGGTAAATTCCGGAGAACCTAGGATTAACATACAATACCTAAACTACCCTCAGCTCAACACATGCAAGAGCAAACCTTACAAGGGCAATAATGGAATTTCACACTATGTCTTGGCTTACCATGCTAGGTTCTTTTATTACAAGTGTATTGATGTGTTCAATACATGTGAGTTTCATATCTATCACGAGACACATGCATACAGTTTCGATCAGCAAATTGAGAAACATAATGAGTATACAATAGTGAACAAAATTGCTCTCCATATAATGGGAAATTTATATAAATAGTCCTCCTAGTTTCTCTTCAAGTTTCATTTTTGTCCTTCAAGTATCAGTTACTACTCTTTTGACCTTCAAGTTTGGTTTTCATATCAAATTAGTCCAATTGATAACTTTTGACAGCCTGGACAAAAAAAATCAAATTGATGGCAGTTTGGACGTTGCAGTTCGTATCAAGTTGGTTCAATTAATGACATCTACCCTCAATTTGATTTTTTTAATCCAATTTGGCTGATAAATGTTATCAATTGGACCAACTTGGTACGAAAACCAAGCTTAAAGATTAAAAGAGTTGCAATTGATACTTGGAGGACGAAAATGAGACTCGTGTGAAATTAGGAGGACCATTTCTATAAATTGCCACCATATAAATGGGACAATTTTGAACAAATTTGTGTACAGCATTGCTTAAGGGAATACAACTGTTCGACGCCTACCGCTCTGTTTCACGTTCCCCTATTGCAGTGCTCAATTTTACTGTCCGTCTCGGCAATCAATGGTCCAATTTTAAAAGACTCTTATCTTTTAAAATTCGGACCAAAACATTTTTGGATAGTGAAATTGAGAGTAGTGGGGGACAGATATGACAATTATCTCCGATCCATCCCCGCCTCCAACCTCCTCGCCCTAATCCGAGTGGGTATTCTCCGATCCAATAAGTAAATGAGGCGGGAATGATATTTGTTTCCCCCGCTCCATTGTAACCCGATCCGACTCCGATTATAAGTATTTATATTTTTATATGTGTGTAAATAAATTTGTTATTGTTTTCATATAATAAAAACAATATACCAATTAATAAAAGATTTGTTTCTGTCTTTGTTATCTTTGTTTTTATTTTTTTAAACTCTCATCAATTATTAATATCTTATTTTTGTATCAAAACACTCGAAGAGAGAACAAAATTAAACAAATTATTACAATGAATAAGGACCCAATTATTTTTCAACCCCAAATCTCAGATATAAAATGGGACGGATTTGGAGGACGTTAAATTAGACTCCCACCCGTCTCATTGCCATTCCCGGTAGGAAGGGAGTGGTGAAATATCCGCCATTGTATTTGTTTATGATAACCCCCCCCCCCCCCCCCCACACACAAGGCGGCTCTCTCTCTCTCTCTCTCTCTGTGAAAAGGCAAGTCTAAACAGAAATCTCAGATACAAGCAAAATTGAATTACCTTTGAAGTCAAGCCCTCCGTATTTAATTCCCAAAAGTCTCTCAAAAACCCCATTCATCCCACCCTTCAAATCCACCGAAATCTCCGCCTCACAACCCCATCAATCTAGGGTTTTCTTTCTCTCTCCTCAACCTTCTTCCTCCCAACATCATGGCTTGAATCGAATTCACGCTTTCGTACCTTCATTTGTTTATTCCATTTGCAGACTTGCAGTTGGGTTTTTCATGAGGAAAAAAGATGATTTTTTTTTTTAAAGGGGGTCCATCCGTTGGAGCTAGGGTTTTCAAATTGCTTTCACTATCAAACAACAGGTTTGGTAAACGATGCTTTTTATTCCATCTTATATACCTTGATATGATTAGATTTCGGTGAGCTCGATTTTTTTTTTTTTTTTATAGGAAGAGTAACAACTTCATTGATAAAAAAGATTACAATCTACCATGTAAATACTACCGTGTGCATCTAATACAACTGAAAAAAAAAAAAATTGCTCGCAACAAATAACGCATTCAAATCAAGTGAAGGAAAACATCCAGTGATTAAACATTCATTGGTGAGCTCGATTTGATATTTTAATTGTCACTCGTGATGTGCTGTGACGTGGTCTGAAAGTTCCAGATGATATTCGCTCTTTCTTGAATTTGATGCTACGTCTCTTATTGGTTTGCTTGATACTAATTTCTCTTTCTTTCTCGTTTTCTTTTTTTAATTAATATATTTTACTGTTATGGTGGAAAAGGTCAAGGCATTGGTGGTTTGAGGAGTGAATAGTGGCCTGCATTCGTTGTTTATAAACTCGAATTATCAAAATGTCGGCATTGAATTGCAGCAGCATCGATTTGATCAGCTATTTCTTTCATGTATCTGAGTGGCATCCATTGCAATAGCGCAGGCGGTCGGGGCTCGGAGCCCACAGAGCTTTGTAAACTAGGTTAGCTTGTTTCTACTTTAATATGGAATTAGCTGGAAAACTCACATGTATTTTGTCCGTTTCAAAATTATGGCATGAGCTGTACTGTGAAAGATTGTACATATGGTGCTTGCCCAGTGACGGATGCGATTTATTTTCTGGCATTCGTAATAATGTAAGAAATGGTTTCTCTTCAGGTTTTGTGATCAACGTGGTTTATTTGTTGCCAGAAGTTGCAATTTTTCACTTGATGGCTTAAGCTTATGTTTGGTAACCGCTATTCATTTGAGAGTGTGACCCAAATGGGCTGCTGCGGTTGTTTCCGACTTGCATATTCAAAAACCCCCAAAATGTTAGCAAAGCCTAAGGCACGCATGGAAAATCACGCTTCACAGGAGTGTTTGCTGGATGAAGAGCTAGAAGATGAAGATGATAGTTCACAAAATGGTGATGGAAGTGATACGGGACATGGAGTTAATGGTGAGCTGCGGAGCCCTACGAAGTGCTCTGAAGGAATTCTCACGTACAGAACTCAACGCGGATTAATCTGTAGGGAATTTCCTGTTAAGGAAACCCACAGGCTTATTCGCTCAGAGGTACTTGGCGGAATTTTGTTTAGTTATGGTTGCTTTGGTGAAAAGTTTTACTGCTCACTAGCAGTTTGTTGCCCCTTGAATGTGCTTGATTGTTCTTGGTACCCTTCATGACTGTATGAGCATTGAAGAGCCCATGTTATATTGAAAGGTGGTTCATGAGATTCTACTATTTTAGGGTTGCAGGATATCTTGCATGAATTTAAAACCTCAACTCACTATATCTGGATATGATGTAAATGAAATTTAGGGATGGAAATCAAATAGTTTGCCTCTTTTACCATGCCATTTGGGCATGCCTAATAATGGTATCACCGAAGAAATTTGTATCTATTCTTGGTCCAATTGTTGCAATCCACCGGGATTACATTTTGATGGCACTCCTAAGTTGCCTTTTGAGGGACTAGAGAAGTTATGTCAGCTTTATTTACTATTTTCTCTGTCCTATGTATCTGGCTGAGAGTTATTGATTATTAACTTTCCCTCCATGTTACTGAGGATGCGACCTCATTATGGGGATTTAAATTCTTCATCCTCATTTCATGTGCATGCTTCTAGCCTACCGTTTCAACAACGATGAACTGTATAACATGAGGCGGACCATTTGAAGATAACTCCTACTTTTGTGTGTGCATACTTGTTTGGTCGTAGATACAACTAGATTTTATTGTTTCTATCTTCCTTGCTAACATTTTCACTCAAATGTTTGCATGATAAGAAAACTTATTGTGCACCTTATGATAAATATCATATGAAGTGTTGATCTTTTGTACTGATGAGTACTATAAAAACTTTTTGGTTCACTTTCAGGATGAAAATGGGAACAAAATGATAAATGAATATGTCCGCGAATTCAAGATTGGCTCTGGTAGTTATGGAAAAGTGGTAAGTTAATTTCAGTAACCTTTTATGTGCTGCAGGAGGCTATTCTTTAGTCTTACGCCCTTGATAATGCAACAGGTTCTTTACCGAAGCACTGTTAATGGGAAGCATTATGCAATTAAGGTAGTGTTTTCTTTATGCAGGGATCGTGTATTGTGAAATGTGGACTATTTTTTTGTTACTCAAGGTCCCAACAGTTGTGTTATTAATTTGTAGCTCCTTGTTTCAATTACTTCTGCTTCATCTTGCCTGAGGACAATAAATATGTTATTCATTGGTAATACGCTGTGAATGGCTGTGATGATACAAGGAGTTTGGGTAGGCTAGTTTATGGGCATGAAGGCTTCTTTTGTCTGAAGATTTAAGTAGGGAAGACCCCTGAGTTGCGATGAAAAAATGAATTGAGTAATTTGAGCATGCGAAGGCTAGTTTCTAGATATTTCAGCAACCCCAGAAAAGTTGGAGCTAATGATATTTATTTATGTGTTCGGGTCTAGTTGGAGATCAGTCAAATATTAGTAGGGGAACATAAATTGCTTTGGGGTAGGACAGAACCACATTGCATTTTTAGTTGAAATTTAGTGCTAAATGGTTTTTAAGTAACTGAATCTGTCCTATTGATAACAACATAGCGTCTGGAAGTACCATATTGTGTCTTTAATAGCTGATCTGCTTAATTTGTACTTGCAGGCCTTTCACAAGACTCATTTATCAAGACTACGAGTAGCACCTTCTGAAACTGCTATGACTGACGTGCTACGTGAGGTATTTGCCCATGTCTTTTGTCTTTTATCTTTTATCTTACTCATGTCCTTAGTCATTTATCTTGATCAAACAATAACTCTTGTGATCTTGACGAGTGAAGCTAAAAATTGCACTATTTATTGACTAAAATATCTGTGCGATACGGACAAGCGATATTGAGAGCTTAGCATCCTTTTGTTGCTATCATGATCTCTTGCTTCCTTTTTTCTGTCAGTTACAGGTTATGGGGCATTATGTAGCCCATGCTTATAAAAAAAATCTATTTGTCTAAGGGTGCTGCTTCGGGTTGTGTTATATATGGAGTATGAGTACATTGATCTGATTTGGTTACTCCTTTGTGGTTGTTTAGTTCATCATTTCTGTAGTTTTATTTCTCACATTTCTTTTTTTGCGGTCTTTCCTGTTCAAGTATTGACTTCTTGGCTGATAACCTTTTCCTTTGCAGGTCCTAATAATGAAGATTCTGGAGCATCCCAATATTGTTAATCTCATCGAGGTGATTGATGACCCTACCACTGATAACTTCTACATGGGTATTCTCTCTCTCCTGACTTTCTGTCTGAATGTGATCTTCATCTCGTACTGTAGCTGTAATTTCTGATATGTTTAAGTTGACGTCAATGATGATAACTTCTTCTGTTTGCTCAGTTCTGGAATATGTGGAAGGCAAATGGGTCTTTGAGGGTTCTGGGCCAATAGGTGGTTTAGGAGAAATCAAAGCACAAAAGTACTTGCGGGATATAGTTTCTGGGTTGATGTATCTCCATGCTCATGTATGAGATTGACTTGTCTTTTAATGTTATTATTTTAAGTATCCATCCCCGTTTTGTGGTTTTGGCTTGATCGTATGCTCTCAGAGTCTTAGTCATTGACTCATTGCTAATATCTAGTTGTTGTGTTACCATGGTATTTTGTTTTAGGAACGCATACCTGGAGAACAATGTTTCCTTTGATTAGTCATTGCAATTAGCATTGATGTTATTTGATCCTTGTTTGTGAAGATATCAATTGTTATGATGTTATTGTGGAGACTTGATAATTTTCAAATCAGATATCTGAAAGAAATCCATAAGATTTTGGCTTGTGAATGCTATTGAAATTTATGCTGTTTCTGTTGGCCTATCAAAAGGCAAAAAGTAGTTTCTGCTCTTATTGAGTTTCAGTATCTGCAAGTGTGGAACAATTGTATGAAATATAAATCAATGCTCTGTTTGCCGTTCGGTGTGGTCATTGCATTTATTTTTTAGCCTTCTTCGTCAAGTCTTACTAGCAGTGGATTTTCCATTTTAGTGTCCTAGTTCTTCCAACTTGTCTTCTCTCTTGAATCTTGATGGATTCCCTATTTGAATGAGAAGTGTGGTTCTTGAAATATATGCTCTCAGGATGGTTTGAACTTTAAAGACAGCTTGATAGTTTCCATATCCTGGTTTCTGTTTTGTGCGGTACTTTTAGATACTTTTTGAAATCATTAGGCTGTTGATAGTCTACTTACACTAAAATGAAGGGTGTTTATGTTTTGCTCTCTGTATGCAATGCCTGTCCAGTAATGTGGCTTGATTGACTTAACTAGCCTGTGCGTTGAGATTTTAATGTATAAGCTTCTTTGCTTGATGATGCGGCTTGATTGACTTAACTAGCCTGTGCATTCACATTTTAATGTATAAGCTACTTTGCTTGATGTCGCTAGGTAGATGCCATTAGTTACTGTGGCATCTTCATGTTGGATTTTCAGTTTTTGTTTACAGTCTTTCTTTGGTGAGATTTGTGAACATAGGTATTATATATTTTTGGGCTTTACATGTTCCCTATTGAGACATGCTGGCATGAGATCGGATCACACTTCAAGATGAAGACTTGAAAACTAGAAAAAGATAGTTACTTTTCTATAACATCTTGTGAACTCTCTTTATTCTGGATTTTAGATGTAGTTTGGCTGTCGTTGCCAATTATTGACTCAGAAAACATATACATCTTTTGTGCGAACAGAATATCGTACATGGGGACATTAAACCCGACAATCTTTTGGTCACTGCTGCTGGCACGGTGAAAATCGGGGACTTCAGTGTCAGCCAGCTTTTTGAGGTATTGATCTACTTCAGCTATTATTTGATCAGAACAATTACATGTACATATGTTCTGTTAGGTGATGATACTGGGAATACTTGAAACAAAACTGTTGTATTCTGTGCCACCTATATTGCCCCCTCACTTGCCCATATTCTTCTCTATAGTGTATTATTTTCTTTCTTGGAAAGGAGGAAATAAAACCATGCACTCATCTGACCCAATTACCTTCTCATTTCATATATTCTTGTTGTATTCTGTTCCAGTTACTGTCTAATTAGATGGATTCCATCTCTATTTCCATTTCTACCTCCCATGCCATCTGGGCTATGTGGCTTGTAGCTATAGGTTTTAGTCCTTTTTTTGGTCAGTGTTTTGAGTGCACAAAGGTGTAATTGCAATTATCTTTATGGCAAAGTTGGGAAAAAATAAATAAACTGAGACACGTCAGGCTTTGGACAGATTTACTATTTCTATGATCAGAGCATTCCATGATTTCATTGCGATCTTATATTCCTGATTTACTTGGGAAGCTGTTTATTCCTATATTTCTACGAGCACTTCAGTTTCCTGCTGCAACCCTTAGGAAGTGTAGCCCAATGATGATTTGTAACTGCCTTACAATCTTTACGGATCGGTTTATTTGCAGGATGGTAACGATGAGCTACGCCGCTCGCCTGGAACTCCTGTTTTTACTGCACCAGAGTGCTGTTTGGGTTAGAGATCTCCATTCCTGGGGAAAACATGCTTTTGTTTTTGTAAAATTAAAATGGCACTGCACGGGATTTATCTACCAACCAGCTTGTCGATTGTTTTCCTCTTTTTTTTTGGTTGATTGTTTTCCTGATTACAGGTCTAACATACCATGGCAAAGCTGCTGACACGTGGGCAGTGGGAGTTACTTTGTACTGTATGGTTTTTGGCAAATACCCATTTCTTGGCGACACACTGCAGGATACATATGACAAGGTATTGTGGATTGATTGTATGTCCACAAATAGTTATTTATTTATTTATTCATTTCCAGCATCTTTATGGTCACTTACCCACTTTTAACTTTAGATTTTCCATGGGTGCAATTGCATAAAAATTTTCTTTCCCCAGATTGCTAACCACCCATTATCACTTCCTGATCACATGAACCCCTTGCTGAAGAACTTACTAGAGGGGTTACTCTGCAAAGGTCAGTCTCTTCAAGTCCAACCTGTTGTATTCGATCATTTTTTCACCCTTTTCCCATAGGTTCACTTTTGATGTAGGAATAGTAGTTTTTGGTTGTGTTTGGAACTCTGTCGAAAGAAGGAATTTTGAAGGAAAAGTGGTTACGAGGGAAATTCTGGGGCAATTTTTTCTGCTTGCTTGTCAAAATTTTCTCAACCCCTGTTCATCTCCTTCTTTGTTAGTTAACATCTTACTTTGTTTCAACTTCTTTTTAATATCAAGCAAGTAAAATTTATTTTACTTGTCGTTTCCTTTTTTTTTTTCAAAGCAAACACAACAACAGAATCCATGTAGTCCCCAGTCATTAGGGGTATGGGCGGGGGAAGATTGGAGTCAAACCTAACCTTTGGCAACATGCACAAAGTGCTCTCAGAATACCACTGAAATAGTGGCCCTCCTATACCTGTTTTCCTTTTTTTACGAAGCAAAATAACCAAAAACTTCTACTTAGTTTACCTAGATTTTTTTTTGCTTGTCCCCTTAAAGTTGGAACCAAACATGAGAGGAAATTTTTTTTCTATTTTCCTTTTGTCTCTCTTTCTTTCCTTAAAGTTCCATGCATTGCTTTAGAATCTTTTTCCTTCTTGATGGAAACTGTTAATGCAGACCCAATACATAGGATGACACTAGAGGCTGTGGCGGACCATGCCTGGGTCTTGGGAGAAGGGCCTGTGCCTCAGTATTTATGCTGGTGTAAGCGTAAAAAGTTGCAGACGGAAATATCCAACAGGGAGTAGCCTAGACAATCAATCAGGCTCATACTCACCACACTGTTTAAACATAATTTGTTTGTATAGTGAGTAGTAGAACTCGCTTTTTTCTTTCAACTCCATCCAATGTAGCGACCAAGTATAGGAGGTAATAGCAAAGAAATACAACTAAGTGGAGGTTTGCATAAACAAGTGATGTGAGAGGGGATGGATTTACTTGTAGTTGACACCAAACGAAGGAGTATTGGAGATGTGTATTCGGAGCAGTGTATAATTTGCCCTGTTCTTTCACTCATTTGACCTTGAGAGTGCACTTTTTTCCTTGCTTGTAAAACAACATGAGAATTTATGGGAACTCCAATGTCCTTCTCGATCCCTTTCATTTGCTGAAGATTCCCTTGATCGTTCGCTGAAATAGTGAAATATCTGTCAGCTAATCACAGCTCACGATTTAGCCAGTTCTATCCTTTTTGGTAAGAACACCATAGCTAGGGTAGTTGGTTCCTTGCTCTCCCTTTTAAGGGAGAAGTCCTGAATTCGAGTCCTCATGGATGGGGAGAGGTGCTCAACTCCCATTGTAACTTTATTCCCATTGTAAATTTGTAACTTTACATTCTATCATCTGGCAAATGGTTAGGTATACTGCTAGAATCTGCAGACAGCTGTTAGATTTGTCTATCGTTGTGCACAGGGGACCGAGGGGGGTAGGGCTGGCTCTGAGCTGAGACAAGCAAGGCGGCAGACTTAAGCCTCCGAATTTTGGATCAAAATTAGGGCGCTAGATATGTATAGCCAGATATGTAATATATATTTAATCTACCACTTACATAACAAAAAAGCTAGCAAGCCTAGTGGAAAAGCTTAGTTCCTCTCTCCAAGAGTTACATGGTACAAGTCTTAGGGGCTTCTTTTTTTCTTACCCATATGAATATTATTTTTTCCCTCATAAGTTCATCTTAGGCCCTAAGAATCTCAAATCAAAGCCGGCCCTGGAGGGGGGTGCAAGCGGGGCCCCGGGTCCTAGCACACCTCCCAATTATCCCACTAACTATATTATATTTTCAGGTTAATTTGGAAAAGTTTTATAAGATCGGCCCTTGCAAGTCTTTTGAGTGAAAAAAAAAAAGGTGATAAAGTTTCTATGTATGCATGAGAAAACCCCCCTAAATTTTGAAGTTATCAATCATTTTTCAGTTGTGATTATAGAATTAAGTACGATTGTGCATATGTACACAATCTCGTCTTCTTCTAGGAAATACTCCTAGTAGTAAGTGGCAATATTTATACTCCATAGACCATATTTTTTGTTTTATATTTAGTTGTTTCGTCTTTTACACTACTACTGTTGTGGAAGGAGGTTAGAAGTATGTAGGTTTTTTTGGTTTTTTGATCGGAAGGAATGTTTTTAAGTTGGTTTGATATAGGAGTAGAGAAATCTATGCGTGGACACAAGTTCAAGAATACTTACTTTATAGCACATCAGTTTAAACAGAGAGGGTGTTGGTGACGTTATGGCATGTTTGGTGCCTTTATTCCTTTTTGAAAAAAATATCAGATGGAGTGGAGTGGAGAAATGGAAAGAAGAGATGATAAGGTTCAGGTATAACCGGTTACCAAACATGGCCTTAAAAGATTGAAAGGGCATTTGCTTGCCCATCTTATACTGCTGGCTGGGTATTTGGCAGTGGCAGCAGGGGAAGGGGGGACTATTAAGGCCCTCCCTTGTGGCACCCATGAGGCCTCTCAGGGGTTCTGTCAGATTTGTGAAATCTTAATCCAACCCACTTGGATTTTCTGACATTTTATGGGTATAGAACTGCCTCCATGACACCACTTTTTTTTTTTTTTCACTTTGGAAAATTGAAGTCCTCCAGGGTTTCTCACAGAACTTGAAAAAGGCTGTGTTTGGATTGGGAATTTGTAAAACTTTTTTCGAGTACTTGCTGCTGCGTATATCAACGGGAAATTGCTACGGACATCGATCGGGAGAAACCGATTGTATGTACTGACGGAATACAGGCCTACTCCGGGTTCCGCACGGATGATTCAAGTCATTCAATAATTTTAAGGAAAAAAAGCCTGAGTGGGCTTAGAAAAATCAACTTAATCCGATATGTGTAGGTGCTCGAGCCAATCTTTTCATTGGATGAAAAATAGAAATATTGGATCGAAAAATTACACATACTGAATTGAACTAATTTTTTACAGGCCTATTCATTTTTATTTTTTTTAACTATTAAAGAGTTCGGATAGTTCGTACATGAGCTTATAGTTTTTTCGATATCAATGGATGTAGTAAGATGTTTCAAAAAGCTTTTTGGGGGACTAAAAATTACTGCAAATGGCAGCCAAGCAAGTACAGAGCTGCTTTATGGGTTAGTTATTGGATGCTCGAAAAGTACAGTACCACACTATGCAGGCCTCAGGGTACTTGCTGTGTCTCTGGTGACTTTTGCAAACAGACTTTACTCTCAACTAACTGTACAACTTTGACAATCCACCTGAAGTAGCAGGAATTATTCACTTATATACATACTAGTCTATGCGTCACAATTTAAGTGTCCACTGTGATTCTTCGTGACATTTTTAATTATTTATATCTCTTAATATATATTACAAAAAATATGCAATATGAATTTTATTTGATAGATCTCAATTATTTTTATAATACAATGATTTTAAAAACATAAAATATATTGTAATCTATATATTAAGAGATATAAATTATTGAAAATGACACGCTGAACCGTAATAGACACTTAGAGACAGATGAAATATATATTAAAAAGGAGGTATTATTATATTTCATGTAACGGGTATATATCCCCTCATCTCATAATGCAGTGGGGATCACTCTGCATGTGTATATGTATATATATATTAAAAAGGGGGAATATTTCATGTCACCGGTATATATGATATATCCGGCCCTCCTCTCACAATGCAATAGGGACCACTCTATATTGTGAAAAGAAGGAAATATATACCGATTATCTGATAATTACAGGTGTGATTTTTAGCACCATCTTAAAATATTCGAATTCACCATGCTCAGGTCTATGGGGTTCGTTTTTTGGTTGGTTCAAGTCTAGTTCCCTTGGGTATGCCTCAGGTTGTCTTTGCCTGTAATCTATTTGCATTATTTATATATTTCTTTTTGTTCTTCCACAAAAAATAAAATAAAAAATCACCATCGTTTTTTGTTCTTTCTCATACGAAATTACAAAACTATCATTCATACGAGGGAAGGCGAAAGTTGTAATTTTTTCTGAAAAAAGAAAGAAAGATAAGATAATGGAATACTTGGAATACTGATAAACAGTCGTTTTCAAATGAGGTGGTCCTTATTTTAGTTAAAATAAGGACCTCTCTATTTCTCCCATTTTTCATTCGAATTTTGATGATCCGAGCCGCTCAATGTGTTCAGAACGTGATTTTAAGAGTACCAACGCAAGGAATTAGCAAAAAAAATGACCGGAAAGGGCTTCATCCGAGCAGTTTTTATTTGAACCGTTTGATAAAAAACAAACAAAAACTGCTCGGATGAAGCCCTTTTCAGTCATTTTTTTTTGCTGATTTCTCGCGGATATCCTTAAAATCACGTTCTGAACACATTGAGTGGCTTGGATTATCGAAATTCTATCGGAAAAGAAAAGTTCTTATTTTATTAAGTTAAGTTGGTCCTTAGGAGAAGGGAACTATACTGATAAAATCAATGATCTCGAAGTCTTTAGAGTGCATTTTGCTGGTTCAATGAGAGTGACTCTTTGGAACTAGTGAAGAATTACTTGTACTCTCTTGGACCACTCTTTTGATAATTAATTAAAAACTATGTACGTCAAGGTGGGAAAAATTCTTCATCTATTGTGGGACCTTTGGATGTTGACTTTGACCTGTTCCATATATAGATCAGTCAACCACGTGATTTTGATAAAACCATTAGCATTATATTAATTAACCTTTACTTTTAATTAAGTACTGTAAAAGTTAAAGACTATGTTGACCCACCTAAGAAAAAATGGCGACCAGTTGAAGTGATTTAAAAACCACTAGTCACCTAAAACTCCCAAGGACACTTGTCATTGAGACGAACTTTTGAGTAGGGCTGTGAACGAATCGAATCGAGCCGAACCCTATTAAGTTCGGCTCGAGTTCGTTAAGGTATGAGTTCGGTTCGGGTTCGGCTCGAGTTCGATTCGAGCCTGAACAACTTGGCTCGAATTCGGCTCGTTAAAATTTTTCAAGGCTCGAGTTCGGCTCGGTTGGGTTCGTTAAGATACTAGTCTGGCTTGAGTTCGGCTCGGATTCGGCTCGAGTTCGATTCGACCTTGAACATCTTGGCTCGAGTTTGGCTTGTTAAACTCAAATGAATCGAGCCGAGCCGAATCTAAGCTCGAATTGAGCTCGTTAAGACTCAGGTTTGATTCGGCTCAGCTCATTAAACTCAAAAGCGAACCCAAACTCTCTTATTGATCATATAGAATTTGGGAGAAAAATAAGTATTGAATTATATATACAACCTTAAAATTTTTTACATTTACAAATAGACCCCTATTGAATTATTAATTAAATTTAAGTATAGGTTCGCGAACCTAACCGAGCCGAATACCGTTAGGCTCAGGTTCGGCTCATTTACGGAACGAGCCTAGAATTGAGGTTCAGGTTCAGTTCGTTTAGCAGACGAATCGAACTCATACGAGCTCTTACCAAACCGAGCCTCGAACAATTCGCGAATGGCTCGGTTCATTTACAGCCCTACTTTTGAGGGATTAAATGGGAAAGGCGGATAAGAAAGAGGATAGGTTTTTTTTTTCGGCATTCATTAATCCTAATCTACTTTTTTTTAGGGGATTTAGGGAGGGGGATGAGTGCTTATGGGAATCGAAGGGAATGTTAATTAAGGGTGAGAGATTATTTTAGAAAATTGATATTCACGTCCCTTTTTTTTGTTTTTTAGCCAAAAAAAACAAAAAAATACATACATACTAAAAAATAAAAAAAGAGCTTGTGGATAAAATAAAATTAAAAAAATTTGAATATCTACTCCCTTATTTTATACTACTGCTTAGTTTGGTTGATAGTTTTATGGGTATATAAAATTCGGTAGCATGAAGAAAAAGGTGACAAGTTAATGAACATGGTTGGGATGACCATAAATAGTTCCAAAGCAGGGGACTATTTAGTCATCGGGCACACACAACGGTTGTGTAAAACACAATATATAATCAATCTCTAGCCGTCCATTGCTATAATATATGGCCAGGATTCACTCAAACTCTTTCCCATAAAAGTTAGACTTTTTCTTGGAAGAGTTTGTTTAAAATCTAGACAATCCAAATACATCTGGACAGTTAGAATTACGCACACAACCAACACAACGGTTGTGCAAGTAGCATTTTTGATTAAATAGTCCCCATGACTCTGAATGTGTGTGCCTACCAAACACCGAATTAACTACTCTCGAATTAGCTAGTTCGAGCAAATAGTCTATCCAACCATTTAGTCCGGATAACAAACTGGCTCTAATCCCATTAGATATTCCATGTAAATTCGTTAACATCATGGTGTATTCATTTGATGAAAATGGAAAAGGGGTAATACGTGAAGCCTTTACAACTGAGATTAATTGGTGATGTTTTATAGCTCTCATGTTTTACCTTAAGTAATCCCATCTTCTCAATATTTGGATTAGATCTAAGTTTTTACTACAATTTACAAAGGTCCCAAAGCTCAAAAGAACACCAATCAAATTCATGGCTAATGGAGGAAGACATTACAGTTTATCATGGTGTCAAATCAGAGGAAGAGATGGATCACGGCTAGCTACCAGATGCTTTGAAAGAAAGGTCGGTTGCTTTATTTACGAGTAATAGTACGTTTTTATTAGAGTTTAAATTATTTATATCAGCGGTTCAAATATGTGTTTTCTCTTCAAATGAATTACATTGTGTCACGATGTCATGTTCTATTAATTGGAACCACCGTTTTGACGACGTGACGTACTGTAATTGATTTGGAGGAAACAAATATTCACACCGCCGATATATATAATTTACAACCTGTTTGTTTGAAGGATAAGAGAATATAGGATTTGGCCGGATATAAAAATCCGGGTGAACCAAACCCATCGTTTGTTTGGTTCTTGTTGTTCCCAGATATGATTTTCCTGGGATACCCATATCCTGTTGAGGAGGGACTAATTTTAGACACACACCCTGTGGATTTCGGGTTGGGCTGTGCAGTGAGGTGCATAGCACTGTGCTGCGCACCTCGAAGTCGTCGGTTGTGCATCTGACGGTTCGGATCTTATCTCGACAACAAACGATCGAGAGTCGTTTATTGCCGATACGAGATCCGAGCCGTCGAATGCACGATCCGACTGCTCGGAGGTGCGCAGCACAGTACTGCGCACATCACTGCACAACACCATTCTCCAATTCCACCCATGTTCAATTTTTAATTACCCTTCCTAATGTAATCTTTCCCTCCAACCATATCCACCTCATTACCCTGTCTTATTATGCTCTTCGTTTTCTTTCCAAAACATATCCCGCTAACAAACGTGCCGTTAGTTTCTAAACAAGTTTTCTTTGGCTATGCATGTAGAGATGACCGGTGGACTTGTTCTAACTAAACTAAACGTGTTTCTAATATGTTTATCACAATCAAAACCTCATTTTCTCTTGCCCTACCCAACACGTTTTTTGAGCCAAATCCGGGAAGTCATAAATGTTTCCAAATATTATTTCTGAGAAAACAATTCAACCTCAAATTATCCTTTAAAAGAATCAGACAATTGGACGGCCAAAATAAGCCGACCACTCACTCTCCTCTTTCTCGGCTTCTAAATCTTAACCGTCTCGGATATGCGCTCGGGTACCACGTGGACTATACCCTATTTACACAAAAAAAAAAAAATTCTAATAATGCAATCCAACACTACTACCACCTTTTTCTCCCAAGTCCCATCTCAGAATAACTAATAAACAAATATTCTTGGTAATTTTCCTCCCAAAAAATAAAATTCCCGGGAAATTATTAAATTAGTTATGCTTTCTTCTATTTTTACTTTTGGAAATGCCATGCTTTCTCCATCAGTTCAGTTTCTCTTCTGTTTTAAGAAACGAACCATATCTTGACATCTCTCTCTCTCTCTCTCTCTCTCTAAGCTGTTTTTCTCTCTCATCCACACTGGACCCCGGCGGCGCCATGTTCGTCGACCCTCACTTCCCGTCACCGCCGCCGTCGACAACCGATCAAATTCCCTAGATTCTCCGGCGATGCTTTTCCCGGCCACCTAGGTCTCCCGCCGCCTTATCCGACCGGGATCCAAACAGCTCTCCGCCGTCCGATTCGACTCCGAATTGGTTGGTCCAACTCTTTCTCGATCCATTATTTGCCGCTTTCCGTTCGATTTTCTTCTCACGCATCATGTGAAAAGATCTGTTCAGACTTCTCGAGAAAAGTCGCTCGGAAATATGACCAAATTGATTGCCCTAATTCAAAGAAAATATCTTTTTCTTTGGTAATATATGTCTTTAAAGCTGCGTGCCATGTAATTGGTTGGATTGGTTGTTTTCAATCACGGGACTTTTGTATTATGAGGAATTATAGGGATGATTTGATTTGATGGGTAGAGTTGATAGAAAGAGGAAAGATCGAAACTTGTTTTCCGGTTACCGGGAAAATGACCGGCAATCGAATCGATATATCTGAATACTGCTTTTGCTAACTGTGGGGAAATTTGCATAGGTTATAGTTGGTATACTGAGGGTTTGGTTTTTAATAGCAATAGATACCAATATGTCGAAGATTTATGTGGTGGAGGAAGAAAAGGAAGAAGAAGAAAGTGGTTTGTTGGAGATGGGGTTAGAAAGGAGAGGTCGCCGAAAGGTTGGATTAAGTGATTGTCTTCTACTACATGGGCTGAATGATGATGTTGCTTTAACTTGTCTTGCTTGGGCTTCCAGATCTGATTATGCTTCCTTGTCTTGCTTGAATACGAGGTTTAATTCGCTAATGAAAAGTGGATATTTGTATGATTTGCGGAAGCAGTTGGGGGTTGTGGAGCATTGGGTGTACATGGTTTGTGACCCGAGGGGATGGGAAGCATTTGACACTAGGAGGAATAAATGGATGAGATTACCTAAAATTCCATGTGATGAGTGTTTCAACCATGCAGATAAGGAGTCGTTGGCTGTCAGTAGTGAATTGTTGGTTTTTGGCCGCGAGTTATTAGATTTTGCCATTTGGAAGTTCAGTTTGATATGTCAGAAGTGGGTGAAGTGCGAAGGAATGAATCGCCCTCGATGTTTGTTTGGATCGGGAAGTCTAGGTTCAGTTGCTATTATTGCGGGAGGGAGCGACAGGAATGGGAATATTTTGAAATCAGCCGAGCTATATGATTCCAAAACCGGGAAATGGGAAATGTTACCAAACATGCACTCCCAACGTAGATTGTGCTCTGGCTTTTTCATGGATGGAAAATTCTACGTGATTGGTGGAATGACAAGTCCGACTGAATCGTTGACTTGCGGAGAGGAGTACGATCTGAAGTCAAGGAAGTGGAGGAAAATAGAGGGTATGTTTCCAAATGTCAGTAGGGCTGCTCAAGCACCTCCCCTTGTGGCGGTTGTTGATAACCAGCTATATGCAGTTGAGTACTTGACAAACATGGTGAAGAAGTACAACAAGGAGAAAAACTCATGGGATGTGTTGGGGAGGCTTCCAGTTAGGGCTGATTCTTCCAATGGGTGGGGGCTGGCTTTTAAAGCATGCGGGAAGGAACTTCTTGTAGTGGGTGGACAAAGGGGGCCTGAAGGTGAAGCTATCGTGCTGAACTCTTGGTCCCCTAACTCAGGCGTCCGGAATGGCACTTTGGACTGGAAGGTGATTGGTACGAAGGAGCATGTAGGGGTGTTTGTGTACAACTGTGCTGTCATGGGATGTTGAGGATTTTCCTTTCAATAAATTGACTCACGCCTGAAGGATCAGGTATCTTAATCTGACCTGAACTTTGTGTGCTTGCACATTTATCTGATTGACCTGAACTTTAGTTATTGCTGGGGTAGCGTCTCACAAGATGGGAACTTGTTTTTATTCTGTTTAACTTTTATGTATTGGTGTTCATCACTTCTATGATCGATACAGTCTGCTTTCAAGGCTACTGGTTAGAAGTTATGGTGTTTTTATCATTTTGTTTTTACCAAGTTATGTATGATTCGGGGCAAACTGCTTCAAGTCAATAATTTGCAAGAGCTGTATTGTTTGGTGATTCAATGTTATTTGATGGTGCTTCATGCTATGATATTTTTTGCATCAATCGTATTTTCGTTATTAGCACTGAATCCATTGCTGAATGTCAGAACAAAAATGCCATGACTTCTTAGCGACTTAATTTGCCTACTGGTGCTTGGAAATGGAAACTAACCCTTCTGTGACTTCGGATGGTTTTAATTGTTACAGCTTTATCTTGTCCTGCACTTGTTTATGCTCTAGATATTGCTAAGTCCATAAGGGATTCTTATTTCGGTAGTCAACTAAATTCATATTCTCTATATTTTTGTAACACAGCCGACCCCAAATGATTGGGACATAAGGCTCAGTTTGGTTTATATTTTTGTAACATGCCATTAAAGACAGTAATAAGTTTAACAGAGGATCCTTTGATCTGCCTAGCATTCTTGGGAGCACGCGAAACTATGCACATCCTAGTTTCAAACATGTGTGGGAAGTGATAAAGCCTACACAATAACAAAAGCCCCATAAAAGCCATTCTTGTGCCTTTAAAGATCATCCTTTTAAAGTCCTTCTCCAGTTAAGGTTGTTCATGAAATTACTGCAATATGAGGAACCAAATTCAAGTTATTCAATAGCTTATGTGGTAGTATTGCCTTGAGTGATCTGGTTACGTGAGATGAGAGCTATGCTTTGTCTTCAATTGGCTTTCTGATGGTTTAAAAGGGGATCTGTGCATCTCCATTTGCTCTGCTGGGGACTCGTTCAGGCTAAAACTGAGCCTCTTTGCTTAGGAATAATATTTTGATTTCCCTTGGTTGACTAGAGTAAGGCTCTGTATTACATAGAGTTTTGAGCAGTTCAATTATGAATGCACAGTAGCACTAAATAATTTTGCTGGTTCTCCTTCAAATGATACACTTCCATACTGGCTGAGTAGTTGAAAGGATGCAGTAATCAAATAAATTGTTTCCTCCTGTGCCTACCGTTAGTTTTTTTTCTTTTTTTCTTTATCTGTTGGAGTCATTTGAAAGAGTTAGTATTTAGAAGCTCCATCATATAAGGAAGAAAAAAAGGCCAGGTTACTAATTCAATTTTTCATTATTTTAGGTTTCTTAGTACAGACAGCTACAGAGCGTGGCAGACGGCACCAACAATAATTAGAAAGCATTGCTTTATCATGCCAATTGGAACTTAGTAATAAATCTAGTGTTATATAAGTATAGGTTGCATTTGGATTGGTAATGAGGACATGATATTCTGTTGTAACACTTGCTTTCGTTCTAGTACCCTTGCTCGCTTCAGGAAGATTATACTTGTTTATCACATATTTTTGAGGTATTATGCTTCTGCATACCTCTTGTATGTTTATCAGTCTTATACAATGAAAAACAAAATAGTAGGTGAAAATGGTGTGGGAGGGAATCTGGGATAGCCAAACTTTCTCGATAAGCTCATTGATCTGTGTGTGCTTGTCTAATTGTTGTTTAGGGATGTCGTTCACCGAAGCAAATATGAATTTGGTACATTTAGTTCTAGTAAATTGTTGTCATGGTAATCGTTCCATGTTCCCAGACCAGTATGTCCATCGATAGTGCTCCATACAAGAAAAAGTGGGAACCGATCTCCCAACTTTTCAACCTCCTGAGGTGCTTTTCATTTTCTTTGGAGTGTGGGTCCTGAGCATGCCGCCCACCTTATTCGTGATGGCCGGTCATGAGTGGACAAGACCAAAGATGACGTGACAGTCCAGGACCAGTGAACGATTTTCCGTGTTCATTTCTGAAGGACTTCACCCAGCCTTTTCATGCGATGTGGAGTTATGCTCCGAATATGAGCAAACTGATTATACCATGAGGTGCTTGATGTGAATTTGTTCCCAGGGGGTAGTTTTTTAAACTTACTTTGACGCCCATTCTTGGGGAGAAAGTAGGGAGTTCATAATTATTGAGAATCGGTTCTAAAAAAACACTTTAGGAGAAGTTATGCTGCAGAGAATATTTGTGTGTGGTGTACCCACCTTGGGGGTTGAAGATTCTTGCCTTCTTTCCCTCTTCCCAATTCCCAACCCCAAGCATCAACCACGTTAAGGACACCTAATTAGGCAACTTGAATTTGCACCACATATCACATGGGGCAAGCACAAGTGATGTGTCTCTGTGATTTGTAGTCTATTATTATAGCCGTGTTTGATTGGCCGTTCTAATAGTGAAATGATATATAATCCGATCGAGTAATCTCACCGGTGTCTGAAAAAGTTTCCACCGGCCATGCCGTGTCACTGCACACACACAGTGACACATGATTTTGTTGAGCTGCAATCGAGAGCTCAAGTGTCATCAGGCTAAGCAAGGCATGGCATGACGCCGCATGCCAATGGGCTAGACAAGGCAAGGCACTGGTATTGAAGCTGAATAGCCAAGCACATGACGTGTGGTCATGTCCATGTCACACCAAGGAAGCCCCAAGCCTTGTGAGAGTCAATCAAATCTTCTGTGATTGGTTGTCTTAGATAAATGCTTCGGATTCTTTTTCTATATTCGAGAAATAATCATATATTTGTGTGTGTGTGTATATATATATATTTATAGATGTATATTTGGTGGTAGACTTTATGTAGAAGAAGGTATCAAAGCGTGGGTGTCATGTGGGGATGGGACTGACAACCCAATCTACCAGAACCCTTCTTTATATGGCAAATCCTTTTGCGTTGTAGCCAGCTCACCCTTACCAGAACAAGTAAAGGCCACTTTTGATCAAGTACAAGTCATGTTCCTATAACTATTATTATATGCCTTCCAGACCTCCACGTTTATTCATAACCCCTCACACAATGTCCCATTACAATTGTGTCTAAAGCTTCAATTATCAGAAATGCTGTGTGGTGCACATTGTGCTGTCGGAGGGGGTTTTTTTTTTTTTTTTTTTTTTCGCTTTTGTGAAAGTGATGCCTAAGTAGATTCTATTTTGCTCTGGTTTTGATTAGCCACTCGTTAGTGAATAGTGGTATTAGTTCTCCGAGAATCAGTCGTATGCATAAACTGGTCCGAGCGCCCTGGATTATTAAAAAAAGAAAGAAAGTAGATTAAACTTTGGATCTCTTTCATTTTATCGAAGTTGTCCCACCATGAGTAGCTCCTAGATGACTGAATAACATGGAACGTTTGAACGAACAAGTTCACCCGTATGTGTCAAATTCTTTTAGCTTGTTAGTGTTTTTTTTTTTTTCAACGAACAAACTGATCCCATTATAAGACAAAAGTTACATATGTCCTAAAGCAGCTCTAGCCCTTACATGAGCTTAAAAAAGTTTTTAAAAAAAAAATTTTGCAATGTTTTTTCTCCGATTTGGGGTCATTTTGATACAATTTCAAATCAAGACCAATGGGAGAAAAGACAAAAGCTATCTTTGTTGCCAAATTTGGCATAAAAAAATGACATCGTCATTAGTTGGCATTAACAAATGCAATAGGCGGACTTCATTTTGGTCAAAAAAAATTGTCTAGCTATAGCTTTGACAGACCAAATGGTAATAGTAGACTTGCTGTAACCAACCCTTCACCCTGTTAATCAGGTAGAAAGGGCAAAATGTGGAAGTTGAGAGCTATACTTCAGGACCAGGAGGGGCCTTGTAGTGCGTTTGCTCACTACGGCCCCCCCGCTTCCGTTTGGTTCTTGGTTCTTGGTTCTGAAGGGACAAGTTTTGGTGCATGGCCTAAGATGGTACTAGTATTTAGGGGTGTACAAAAAATCCGAGCCCTGACCGACCCGAAGGGTTTCAGGCAGGGCCGAACATGTGGTTCGGTCGGGTACGGGTCTATTTTTTTTTAAAAAAATCAGTTTTTTAGTTCGGGGCTCGGGGTGCCGTTTTTTCTTACCCGACCCGACCAAACCCAACCAAAAGACGACCAATTCATATAGATTACCTCGGTTTTGGTCGAACCCGACCCGACCAAAAAAATGACGGTTATTCCCCCTCCTTCGGTTCGGGTTTGGGGCCCAAAAATTCGATAACCGACCAGTCAGGTTCGGGTTAGGGGCCGAACCCGACCCGTCCGACCCGTGCACACCCCTAGTAGTATCTGCTTCACCTTTAGTGCCAGTTTCTTTTTGGTAGCCTACCGATTCCAGTCTTCCATTTACAGTTTCTGTTACCGACAGTAAGATTGTCACAATATATGGATTGGGTATTTACGAAGGATGTTAGGAATGCCTTGTATTCTTAGTCCCACATTGGTTAATTATGTTGTTTCTGTTTTTGTAGCTTATTATAAGTAGGGCTTTTGGGGAACTTCTAAAGTATCTTTTGGGCTTTTATATTGTGGCCTTTCTAGAGTTACGGATTATAGCCGGCTCTTTGTATCTCTTCTTCACATTGGTTAGTGAATCCTCTCTCTCCTCGCCCGTGGACGTACCCAACTTGGGGAACCACGTATATCTTGTGTCTTTGTGATTTCTTGTTTAGTTTTCAATTTCTCGTTTTTAGCTTGCATTCATAGCGTTCGTTACAACAAACTGGTATCAGAGCCTTAGGTTGCAAAAACTAGGGTTTCGTTTCCGATTGTGGCTATGGCGGCTAAATTCGAGATTGCGAAGTTTGATGGGCAAAGCAGCAGTTTCAGTCTTTGGAGAGTAAAGATGAAGGCGCTGTTAACCCAACAAAGATTGCACAAGGTTTTGTTAGGCAAGACTAGTTCTGGAATCAAAGTGGAAGATTGGGATGATACGGATGCCAAAGCTCTGCGTTCTATTCAGTTGAGTCTGGCAGATGACGTTCTTCGCGAGGTGGAAGAAGAAACTTCAGCAGCAGGAATTTGGCTGAAGTTGGAAGGCATATATATGACGAAGTCACTCACCAACAGGTTATATCTCAAACAACTGTCTTTATACGTTTCGTATGCGAGAAGGTATACCTGTTAAAGATCATTTAGACGAGTTCAACCATATTATTATGGATCTGAAAAATATTGATAGTAAAATTGAGGATGAGGACCAAGCCCTAATTTTGCTATGTTCTTTACCACTTTCGTATGAGCACTTTGTTACAACCCTATTGTATGGCAAAGACACGATATCCATGGAGGATGTTAAGGCCAGCCTATATTCGAAAGAATTGAGGAAAAAAGTATCAGGTGAGGGTGACGCACATGCGGAGGGTTTGTTTGTTAGGGGAAGAACAACAGAAAGGGTGGAGTCGAGTAATAGGGGAAGATCCAAATCATCAGGTAAGAAGAAGGGAAAGTGCAATTATTGCAAGAAACCCGGGCACTGAAAAAGTGACTGTTTAAAACTCAATGAGAAGGAAAAAGAAGACCAGAAAGGGGGTAAAGTAATTGCTGGAATTGCTGAAAGTTCAGATGAGTCAGATAATGTGTTATCAGTTACAGAGGGCGATTCTCGCTCTAATACCGAGTGGGTTCTAGATTCTGGATGTTCATACCACATGTGTTCGCATAGAGAGTGGTTTTCTACTTATGAGGCGGTCAATGGTGGTACAGTTTTGATGGGCAACAACATAGCCTTTAAGACTGTTGGTTCTGGAACGATTCAGCTTAGGATGCGTGACGGTATTGTTAGGACTTTATCTGAGGTTCGACATGTTCCGGATTTGAAGAAAAATCTTATATCCCTAGGTGCTCTTGATTCTCATGGTTGCAAATTCCTCGGTGAATGTGGAGTTTTGAAAGTCTCAAGGGGTGCATTAGTACTGATGAAGGGCCAGAAGCGTGGTAACCTCTATACACTCCAGGGCAGTACAGTTATAGGTGCTGCATCAACGGTTGCTTCATCCAAAGTTTCAGATTCAGACTTGACTCGTTTGTGGCATATGCGCCTTGGGCATATGAGCGAGAGGGGGATGACAGTTTTGAGCAAACAGGGTTTGCTATGTGGCTAGAAAACTGAGAAGCTGGATTTCTGTGAGCATTGTGTCTACGGCAAGCAATGCAGGGTAAAATTCAGTACAGTTGTTCATCGCACCAAAGGCACGGTGGATTATTTTCACTCGGATCTTTGGGGTCCCGCAGAGGTAACTTCTAAAGGTGGTTTTCGATATTTTATGAGTATTATCGATGATTTCTCTCGTAAAGTTTGGGTGTATATGTTGAAACATATGAGTGACGCCTTTAATACATTCAAACAGTTTAAAACTTTGATTGAGAATCAGACTGGTAAGAAAATAAAACGTTTGAGAACTGACAATGGTATGGAGTTTTGTCTTGGCAAGTTTGATAGGTTCTGTAGTGATGAGGGCATTGTGAGGCATCACACAGTGAGAAAAACCCCTCAGCAGAATGGTGTGGCTGAACGAATGAACAGGACTCTTTTGGAGAAGGCACGTTGTATGTTGTCCAATTCCGAATTGGGCAAAGAATTTTGGGCTGAAGCCGTTTCCACAACATGCTATTTGGTGAACAGGTCTCCGTCGACTGCTATTGAGTGTAAGACTCCGTTTGAGGTATGGTCAGGTCATCCGGCTGATTATTCTGTGTTGCGTGTTTTTGGGTGTCCAGCTTACGCTCATGTGAATGAAGGTAAATTGGAGCCACGGGCCAAGAAGTGTATTTTCTTGGGTTATGCAGCAGGTGTCAAAGGGTACAGGTTATGGTGCTCTGATGATTTGAAGTTTTTGGTCAGTAGGGATGTGACTTTTGATGAAAATTATCTGATTAAGGGGTCTAAGCAGGTTGATGATACAGTTCAAGAACAGAGTATTCGAAAGCAGGTGGAGTTTTTGAGTGAATCTTCTGACTCAGGAAAGAAGCACATTGAACAGCCAATTGAAGAAGAGTTCAAGAGTTCAGACATAAAGGTTGATGCGTTAGTTGACCAACCACGCACTATTGCTAAAGATAGGCCAAGGAGGGAGATTCGGCCTCCTGAAAGGTATTCGGCTTATTCTGAGATGGTGGCCTATGCTTTATCAGTTGCTGAAACAGTTGAGTATGAGGAGCCTTCAAGCTATACGGAAGCTGTTTTGAGTGCTGAGTCTGCACAGTAGTTTGTTGCTATGAATGAGGAGATTGAGTCTCTTCAGAAGAATCAGACATGGGAGTTAGTAGAACCGTTGAAAGGGAAGAGGATTGTTGGATGCAAGTGGGTCTTCAAGCGCAAACCAGGTATTCCAGAGGTAGAAGATGCTCGATTCAAAGCTCGGCTAGTGGTGAAAGGATACAGCCAGAAGGAGGGTGTTGACTACAATGAGGTATTTTCACCAGTTGTAAAACATAGTTCCATTCGCACTTTACTTGCTATTGTTGCATGTTATGATCTTGAGTTAGAGCAACTTGATGTCAAAACTGCGTTTTTGCATGGCGAGCTTGAGGAACAGATTTATATGCGTCAGCCTGAGGGATTTGTTATTTCTGGTAAGGAGGATCACGTTTGTTTACTTCGTAAGTCTTTGTATGGCCTCAAACAATCCCCTAGGCAGTGGTATAAGCGGTTTGATACTTTTATGATAAGCCAGTCATATTCAAGAAGTGAGTATGACAGTTGTGTATATTTTCGAAAACTTCCAGATGGTTCATTTGTTTATCTACTGTTGTATGTTGATGATATGCTTATTGCTACCAAGAGTGTGTCAGAAATCAACAGGTTGAAACAACAGTTAGGTGGTGAATTTGAGATGAAAGATTTGGGTGCGGCAAAACGTATTTTGGGTATGGAGATTTGTAGAGATCGAGTAGCTGGCTAATTATTTTTGAATCAGAAGTCTTATGTTCTTAAAGTGCTTGAGCGCTTTGCCATGCAGAACTCGAAGCCAGTAAGTACCCCTTTGGCAGCACACTTTCGACTTTCAGCTGAATTGTCACCACAGTCGGAGGATGAGGAGAAGTATATGTCTCAGGTTCCATATTCGTGCGCAGTTGGGAGCCTTATGTACGCTATGGTATGTACTCGTCCTGATATTTCACATGCAGTTAGTGTCGTTAGTCATTATATGGGGCGTCCAGGAAAGGCACATTGGGAGGCTGTGAAATGGATACTACGGTATTTGTGCGGAACTGCAGGTGTTGGTCTATTGTTTGGGGTTGCCAATTCTGGTAATCATGCTGTTGGTTATGTTGATTCGGATTTTGCCGGTGACCACGATAAGAGGAGGTCTCTGACAGGTTATGTTTTTACTCTGTCCGGAAGTGCCATTAGTTGGAAAGCTACTTTACAGGCTACAGTCGCGCTGTCTACAATAGAAGAGGAGTATATGGCTATTGCTGAAGCTGTGAAGGAGGCATTATGGATGAGAGGTTTGCTTTGTGAGCTTGGTTTTGCACAGGATGTGAGTTCAGTATTCTGTGATTCGCAGAGTGCTATACATTTGACTAAAAATCTGATGTATCATGAGAAGACCAAGCATATCGATGTCAGGTATCATTTCGTTCGGGATATCATCTCACAGAAGCAAGTTGAGGTGAAGAAAGTGGATACGGCAGATAACCCAGCAGATATGTTGACTAAACCGGTTCCGGTTGCCAAGTTCAAGCATTGCTTGGGCTTGCTTGGTATTTGCAGTTGATCGCCCCTCGGGGGCATTTGGCGAGTGAGAAGTTAGAAGGGGATAGCTATATTTGGTGATTTGGTTCAGTGGAATTCAAGTCAAGATGGAGAATTGTTAGAAATGCCTTGTATTCTTAGTCCCACATTGGTTAATTATGTTGTTCCTGTTTTTGTAGCCTATTATAAATAGGGCTTTTGGGAAACTTCTAAAGTATCTTTTGGGCTTTCATATTGTGGCCTTTCTAGAGTTACGGATTATAGCCGGCTCTTAGTATCTCTTCTTCACGTTGGTTAGTGAATCCTCTCTCTCCTCGCCCGTGGACGTACCCAACTTGGGGAACCACGTATATCTTGTGTCTTTGTGATTTCTTGTTTAGTTTTCAATTTCTCGTTCTTAGCTTGCATTCATAGCGTTCGTTACAACAAAGGACATGGAAAAATGAAAATGTGGTACCAAACAGAGAGCAAAACAAAGTGGTAAGTATAAAAAGGGAAATGGGCTCTCAGCAGTTTCTAATTTGCCGAGAACTGCACGCAGTTTCGTCTAGTTTAACAATCGGTTTCGTCTATTTTGTAGATCTAGTCGAAATGCACTAGTGTTGCTTAAAATTATGTTAATTGAAGACAAAACCAGGAGACCCTGCCTAGCGGCACCTCTACCTAGCGGGTGCCGAACGGTCAATCTGGCAATTCATCTCAAAATCGATGGCCCGGATCGAAACATCTTTTCCTTTTCCTTTTCTTTTTTTTTAAATGCATTCGGTACCTTTACATCCGGGCTGTCCAAAACAATTTTGGACGGCCGAGATGTGCTCGGCACCCCTGCCAAGCACCCCTACGTGAACGGAGTAAAAAAAACAACGCAAAATGATGTTCAATGTGCAATGGATCAAAACCACCAAAATTCAGTTTCGATTTGTTTTTTTTTTTTGTTCCATTCACATACTAATTGGTGTATAATTACAATGATTGTAAACCAAAACTTCTGCATTTTGACGAGATCTACAATAGGGACGGAACCAATCATTGAATTAGGTTAGGAAGTGGCCGGAAAACCGCAGCTGCACCTTGTTTCTTGGCAAGCCTTGTCCAAAAAAAAAAACTTGGAATTTTGGATGTTGGAAGACAGGAAATGTGGATTTCCCGTGTTATTTTTGTAAGCAATGGAGGCAGGACAAACAAGTGAGGAAATCCTTTCATGCTGCCAGTTGAAAGATATGGCCCATATACGGGGTATTAAAATGGGTAACTACAGAAAACCCTCTTAGTTTTTAACGGCTCGATTTTGCCACTCCCTTCTTTGTTAACGTCACTCCCCTGCAAGTGTATTTCTGGTGAAATACACTTGCAGGGGAGTGATGTTAATAAGAAAAGAAGTGGCAAAATCATTTCCCTTTTTGAAAGAATTAAAAAGAAGTGAAGCCAAAAATCTCTTGTTGGATTCCTGTCTCATCGGGTACACGAGTCTTGCAGATGGGTTCTTAGGCCCCGGATTTAACATGGCAAGGTCGAACGTAGTCCTGAACCGGGTAGCACCAGACTCCGGAGAAAATACAGGAAATCCTCTGGAACTCGAATTTGAATCAGACTAATCTCGAGATTATGGCATACCAATGCATTCATCAGTTACCAACTTTTAAGTCTTATCACACAGAACAAAGGAGGGTGAACAAAATTCTTCTCGTGCCATATTGATGTCTTCAACGGCACGAAGTTCACAGTCTAAACATAGATGCGAAGCAACACAGGTTGACATGAGCTGAATTTCGAAACAAGTTATACCACTTCAATATTTGGTTGGTATTGAAGCGTAAAAGGTGATGAATCATTAACAAGGCGCTGATTTTTCACCAAGCATACAAGCAATGAAAGAAGCATATCATAAGCAAGCACACCAAATAAGTACTTATTGCATAACATAATGATAAAACATAGTAGAAGTTTCCTCCATAGCCTAGTTGAGGAACTTAAAACACACAGGTCCAAAGACTCCAAACATGAAAGAACCAAATGCAGTTCAACAGAGGCACATCCAGATCGTATGCCAATCCACACTACCTCATTTATTCACCCATAGAAGATAATCTTCCGAAAACACAAAACAAAGTTCACCAATCTTATCACGGGGTGACAGGGATCGGATTAGTTCCCCAACCAGCGATGGACGAAGACACCACTGTTTCTTAGGCCCCTGAAAAGACTCATGCAGTCTCCACACACAGCATTTGCACAATCCGCACCTTGTGAGCAGCGAAGGAAGAGTTCATCAACGCGGCAAATTGCTCCTCTTTCAAATAGCTCAAATAGAATTTTTAACTCCACTGGTTGAGCATTCATCATAAGGACGACAAAGTCTCCATTTTCGACTGTTCTTTCAAACCAGCTGATAAAATCAAATTCTTCTTCATCAACTGGCGCACTGAAATACTCATCAGAACTGATACTGGTAATAATGGCCTTGTCTCCTGCAAGGCCTGGATGATACACAAAGTTGACACCAGGGTTTTTGACATAAGATGATAGGGCAGTAGCATCATGATCAACAACGTAAACGTTGAAAGCTTGAGGTTCAACAGGGTAAAAGGGCTTGAACATGTCAGAAAGGGTAGAATTCAAAAATTCCCCCGCACCAATATTGATGTAGATCATCCTCTTCCTTGACGTAATATTCATGAACTCAGGTAAATAAGAAAAGTTTGTTGCAATGGGTTCCAAATTTTCGTCTACAAGAGGTTCCATGTGCTTTATAAAGGGCTTATTGTTCGTAACTGACTGGCACTCACTGGGAAGCCGGTAATGCTCAAAGAAAACAACTTTATCGAATCTTTTCTTGAAAATGACCAAAGTAAAAGTGCTTATACCGCATACGTGAACAATATTGGAGCTTCTAAGGAACGATGAAACTGGGGTCGCGGACCTTATCAAACCAGCAGAGTAGAAATTACTAGCACCCACAAGCATGGCACCGGTCCCACCGGGTCGCAAAACGCGCTCGATCTCAAGCACGAGAAGAGCAGGGACGGAAACCCTATCAAGAGCCCTAGAGAACACGAAATCGAAAGAATTATCCTTGAAATCGAGCTCGTACACGAACCGCCTCTTCAAAATAGAGAAAAACGGGTGTCGATCAACGCCAAAGGCATGATTGAACCCCAATTCTCTTAACGCCAAGACAGAAGAGGCTGATCCCTCCCCAACACAAAGAGCTTTTGCTCCAAAATCCAACAATTTCTTCTCCATAAGCTCTTTCACAACGCCAATTGTTAGATCCCAAGTGTCATTGTTGCAAGGGGTCGAAAACAACGACCGAGAAAAGGGATTTCCAAATTTGGACACGGGATTCATAAACCCAGTGAAATTGCCATACGGGTTTGAGCCAATACTCAGTTGGCAGTCGTGCAAACCCATTGCGAGCGGCTCCAGTGTCCCAACATCATGGACAATTTGGAAGAACATAACGGTAGCCATAGCCAGCGCAAACAACAGGGCTTTGAGAAACAAGCGCCTGGCTAATGACCCACGCAGGATCTGCCATTTCAGCACCTTGAAATCCATATTTCCCCCCCGCCTACTTTCTACGGAATTCTACGCCGTTCGATTACCGCAAATCTAGGGAACGATTTACTAGTAACAATAAGTGGGAATTTGAAGAGAAAAACAACACAATTCTAAGAGGGAAACAAGATTAGCGAGTACAAAACCTGGATGAGGTGTGGTTTCCACCCACGAGGACTCCCATTGATTTTTGAAACCCCAACCAGACCCTCCTCGGAGCTCTCCTCCGCATCGGCTCGAACCAGTTCTGGCCCATCTCCGAACCCCCGGTGTAAACCTCCAAACCGAACTCTACATTCTCCGTTTAAGCTTTGAAACTGGAGATTCTACAAGATCTGTAAGTGTGAATGCGCGTGTGGGTTTTCGTATTGGGATTTTTAGGGTTTGGATGCGGATGAGCGGTGGGTGAAGTGAAGTTATGAGGATGAGTGTGAACTGAGCAGAGTGATGGCGAGTGGGGACTGAAAAGGTTTTTGCTGTCTGCGTCGGTGCCGGATGCGTGTGATTGACAGGGTAGGAAGTGGCAGTACGAACGACAAATTTTTCAGTGCCAAAGCGGGTGCCACGTAGCTCGGTGAATCCGGGCCGTCCATTTCAATTTTGGACGGTTCAGATTTGGAAAGAAAAAGAGGAGAAAGAGTGGTAGGGTGAGAGAAGAAAAGTTTTTCAATCTGAACTATCCAACGCACTTTTAAATGAGAAATGTTAGGTGCAAAGAAAATGGACAAAGAAAATACTCTTAAAGTGTACATGAACGACTCAGATGCACTGCACAGTGAATCTGAGCCGTTCATGTACACTTTAAAGGTATTTTCTTTGCCAATTTTTTTTGTCCCTAACACTCATCCTTTTAAATAGTCCGAATATGGGTGCTCGGCACCACGTCAGCCGGCCCAGCACCAAAAAAATTCTCAGAACCAAGGGTTCATAATTGTGCTGGTTGGCTCGGTTGAACCCGTTTTTAACTCTACAAATTTTTACGCACCCGCATTTTTTCCAGATTGAAGGTGTGCCGGTTTGATACACTGGACGAAAAATATTTGCATTTTTTTATTCTGTTTTTGCGTATTGAATGAAAAATATTTGCATTTTTTTTGTTTTGTTTTTGGGTATCAAACGAACACAGTGCTAATTGATTAAAAAAAAACTTCAATTTGAATTTTTTATTGTCTCGTGCATACGGATACAACTCTAATTGATATGAGTGGAAGATACTAGTATATAATTTTAAAACGCTGCTACAGGTACCGCAGCTGTTGTATAGCAGTCTCGCACAAACTCCTTTAGCCAAATTTTGAAGTAAAATTGGATGATTCATAAACATCCTTTCCGATATCGGATTGAGGTGATTTTTTACAGGGACCCCAAATGAAGTATTTTGAACAAAATAAGCAGATTCGATCATCTTTGCAGGATCCGAAATGGAAGCAAAAAGGGTCTGTGCGAGACTACTGTACAACAGCTGCTGTACCTGTACCATTTCTGATAATTTAAGATTAAAAACATCGGTATATGTCTTGAAAGACTAAAGTACTACTGACATTTCAATTTACTCTGTATCATTTCTTATTTAACGCGTACTGAACTTGAAATTCAAAAAAAAACATCGATATATGCCTTGAAAGACTAAAGAGTACTGACATTTCATTCAGACCCCTCCCTATATTCTCTCTCTCCCCTCTCCCCCACGTTTTTTCTATTCTCTCTCCCTCCATGTTTCCCTCTCTCTCGCAAAAATTTTTTAATTAAAAAACTCAAAAATTCTGGGTATTGGCCTCTAATCATTTGTTTACTCTCTCCGCTCCATATTGAGGCTCCGTTTGATAGCAGTAATAGATGATTGAGATTTGTAAAGAAATAGTATTAGGATTGAAATTGGTAATGAGAAGGGATTGATAAGAAGATGAGATTGGTGATGACTATGTTTGTTTGAAATGAGATTATATGATAGGATTATTAATATCATGTTTGTTTCACATGAGATAGGATTTGATTGATAGTATACATTTTCGTTTTTGCCCTTCACATTGGATAGGATTGGTAAGGAGATGAGATTAATGAAGGCTATTTTTGTATTTGTGTATTGGCAATGAGGGCATTAGATTGTTAATACCAAGTGGAAGAAGCTCTTCTCAATACCCCATAATACCCACCTTGCTAATTCTAAGGACTAATAATTTCAACTCATTTTGGATTATCAAACACAATATTAGTAGTCCCATGAGATTGGTAATTCAATCTTAATTGCTAATATGATTATCAAACGGGGCCTGAGAGTCCACCATGAAAAGTCTTGCTATTTTTCAAATCAACTATTTTCCGTGTATAATATTTTGAATTTTTTCTCACCAAATTAAAGTACTAATCGAGATCTTTAATATGGTGAGAAAAAATTTGAAAAATTATGCACGGAAGTAGTTAAATTTTTTAATTTGAAAAGAGGTAAGAGAAAGAAAGTGAGACTGTCATTATAGAATGGAGGTAGTATAATATAGTATAGATAGATAAACTCGGATACATGTCAGTCCTAAAAAAACACAACACCTTCAATGTGTGTGACGCCACTGCATTTGTTTTCTTTTTTGACGTATTTGTGCAAAGCATGCATGCTTGTAGACAATTTGTTACTTTCGGCTCCAAAGTGTTGAGCCCATGAGTCACAAGATCTAGTTTGAGTCACATAATACATGAGTGTGAGCAAAAATGTGTTTAGACAATACTCCTGTGTTTTATTTTTTAAGAAATAAATGAAAAGTCCATAAGGGAAAGAGCACTCACGCGCTGGAGGAAGGATTCGATTTCTTGACCTCCTAGTGAGATAAAAGTGTTCTAAAAAATAATAGAAAATTTTTTAGGCCGGCCTTAGAAATTAGGTTCGGACCTAATTTAGTCCTGCACAATTATTTGCATTTTTTATTTCAATCATGCCCCTTCCTTCTTGACGAGCATCAGCGCAAGGAACTAAAGAGCATCTAGTATAGAAAAATTATCTAATGCTCCATGAGCATTGGTGCACTATTCAAATATTGTTTAAATTTCAAAAAGTCATATCTTTTGTTGTAGATATTCATTTTTCTTAAAAAAAATTACATTCTTAGAACCTACTCGATGATATCTACTAAACAAAATATATATTGAATTATAAATTATGTAAGATTAAAAAAATATCCTTTGCTACAAGAACTGTTTCTATGAAAATTGTCTATATGAGAAATGTCCCTATAAGAACTGTTTCTATGAGAATTATTTTTATGATAATTAACTCTATGAGAGTGGCTCTGAGAATAGTTCGCATATGCAATTCATATAACCTACCACACAGTTCGCATAACCTTACGACACACTAAAATAAACAATTCACACATGCAATTCTCATAACTCACCTCACAGTTCACATAGCTTTACACTATACACCAAGATAAACAGTTCACATATACAGTTCTTATAACCCACCGTACAGCTCACATAGCCTTACGACATACTAAAATAAATAATTCGCACATGTAGTTTTCATAGCCCACAGCACAGTTCACATAATCTTACCACACACTAAAATAAACAGTTCGCATATGGAGTTCTCATAGCCCACCGCGCAGTTCACATAGCTTCACGACACATTAAAATAAACAGTTCCCATATGCAGTTCTCATAGCCTATCGCAAAGTTCATATAATCTCACGACAAACTAAAATAAATAATTCGCATATGCAGTTCTCATAACCCATCACATAGTTTACATAACCTCACGACACACTAAAATACACAATTCGCATATGCAGTTCTCATAACTCCCACACTTTATATCCAATGAGGGATCCCGCACGGGCTTACCGTGCGGGACTCCCCTTTTCCGATCGAATTGCGACAATCCGAGCCGCTCAATGTGTTTAGAACTTGATTTTAAGGGTACCCGCTAGAAATAATCAAAAAAAATGATCAGGAAGGGCTTGATCCGAGCAGTTTTTTACTGAATCAATTAATAAAAAACTGTTCAGATCAAGCCCTTCCCGATCATTTTTTTTGCTGATTTCTCGCGGGTACCCTTAAAATCACGTTCTAATCACTTTGAGCGGCTCGGGTCGTCGCAATTTGATCGGAAAAGGGGAGTCCCGCACGGTAAGCCCGTGCGGGATCCCTTAGGGGAACCGGACTCGTCTTACCATACACTAAAATAAACAGTTCGCATATAGAGTTCTCATAGCTCACAACACAGTTCACATAACTTCACCACATACTAAAATAAACAGTTCCCATATACAGTTCTCATAGCCCATTGCACAGTTCACATAATCTCACCACACATTAAAATAAACAGTTCGCATATGCAGTTTTCATAACCCACCGTACAATTCATATAGACTCACAACATACTAAAATAAACAATTCACACATGCAGTTCTCATAGCCCATTGTACAAATACACATAGCCCTAACACACACAATTCACATAATTCAATATGCAATTCACATAAACAATAAATACACAATTTCACATACCCTCACAAAATAATTCACATGCTATAATTTGGGGTCTAAAACAAAAAGTAAAAAAATCACCTTAATTTAGAATATGGAGTATCACATGGATCCGTCCCTTGTATGATCTCGTAACACCTAATAATTCCTACACAAATCACAAGTTTCCCGCATTTCCCAATAGCGAAGACAGCGTCAGAGTCCCCATCACCAACAACATCTCCTACGGGAGATGTGAGAGCTAGACGCCGACAACGGAGTTCAGGGTCCTAGAGATCTTTAGCCGACAGAGGACAGAGGATTTGTTGAAGAAAGGATCGTTTGTTCTAAGGGGACCTCGTCGGAGTCGACGTCCTTGATAAGGGAGGGGAGGTTTCAAATTTTACCGTTGCCGTTGGACGATTTGTTGCAAAAATTTGTTCCTTAATTTTTCTGTTTGGTTTGATCAAGAAGAGGAGTTTAACTTCACGATGTCCTCTTGTTCGGTTGGCGATCATGATCTCGCCTAGAGCGAAGAAGGAGAAATAGTCATCATTAGAGAGAGCGGTGGTGGTGGCGCAACGACGAAGGCGACGGTGGTGGCAGTCTTCTTCGTCATCCTTGTCCAGTTCGTCATCGTTGACCTCGCCATTGGAGGCTTCGTTGAGAATTGGTGGGTGTAGTTTGAGAGAGAAAGTGAGAGTGTGAGGGTGAGGGGCACAAAAATCATGAATCAACATACCTGAGCCTATACAGGTTCGGAAAAATATTTCATAGTTGGTTTCAAACCGAGGCTAAAAAACGGGGCGGCCTCTAATTTTCTAAAAATAATATAGTAAATTAGGGGCCGATCCCGTTTTTTAGGTTCGGTTTGGACTCAATCTTGAAATATTTTACAAATTTAAATAGGCTCGGATATGTTGTATAATGGCTTTTTTACCCCGTTCTCTTATCCCTTCCTGAGCTTCCTCTCTCTGCAAGTAGACTACAACCAAATTCATCTCACTCCACTCCACGCCTCTCTCTGATCTCACTCTGGCACCTCTCTTTCTTGTCAACCACCTCTTACCTAGAGTTAACTCTCGTCGGACCTCCGACGAGTGTCCAGCAACCTCCGAATACCACCGAAAACTGGTTATCGACAACCGACGACCCTAAGGCCACTGTGAAACCTCTAGATTTGCTCTGTAACCTCTGGATCTGCTCCATAACTACTATTCTGAACCTTTTCTGCACTCGCCGGCCATCGAAATCTCTTTGCCTTGGTTTGTTACGGTGATTTTGACTTCATCGGCAACTTAGACGAAGTTTTAATGACTTCGTTTCCGGATATTTGGATGGCGACTGAGGAATCAGAATACAAAAAGCAAAGAAAAAGAAGAAGAAAAAAAGAAGGAAAACCAATGTGGGCGCGCTCTCTCTCTCTTCTCCCTCTATTTGGCGCTGAGGAATCAGAGCTCCCATGCATTTCTCGATCACAACTAGATGAAAGAAAAAATATCTAATTCTAATGATTTCGTTCGAAGAAATCTTTGTTTTTATTCCGAGCTGTTCTGCAAATTTTATGGAGCATATAAAATATATTAGTGGAGTTTGGTTCGTGATCTGGTGTGTAAGATGAGTTCAATCTGGTGAGTCAATGACAATGGAAACGATAATGATAATTATGGTTGCGGCACAACATTATTACTTCAATTGAAGTAAAATACATAATTTATAATTTTTGTTCGTGTGTATATTTTTTATGAGAACTGTTTATGAGAAATGCATATTTTTCTATGAGAACTGTATATTGTCTATAAGATCTGTCTATTAGAACCATATATTTTCTATGAGAACTATATATTTTTTATGAGAACTGTGTATTTAAGTATGTGGTCAGATTATACGAATTGTGTATTTTTTCAGTTTACATAGTTCAGTTCTCATAACTAATTCACAAAGCTAATTTTTTATGAGAACAGTCAATTTTCATAGCTAATTCTCATAGAATTGACTATGAAAACTGGTAGTTCTCATAGAACTGACTATGAGAATTGACAGTTACTATGAGAACTGCCAGTTCACATAACCAGTTCTCATAACTCAGTTCACATAACCAGTTCTCACCAATTCTCATAGAATTGACTATGAGACTTGACAGTTAAAAATTCAATTCTAAATCAATTTATTTCCTATGTGAATTATTAATTTTTTACTTTGCTTACTTTTTAAGACATGTCGGTGAGAACATTTATAACTATATTTGATTTTGATTACCTTATTTTTTGGTTCAATTTTTGTTCGTGTGTGTATTTTCTATGAGAACTGTGTATTTTTCTATGAGAATTGCATATTTTTTTATGAGAACTGTATATTGTCCATGAGAACTGTCTATTAGAACCGTGTATTTTATATGAAAATCATATATTTTTTATGAGAACTGTGTATTTTAGTGTATGGTAAGACTATGTGAACCGTGTATTTTTCAGTTCACATAGTCCAATTCTTATAACCAGTTCACAAAGCTAGTTCTCTATAAGAACAATTACTTCTCATAGCCAATTCTCATAGAATTGACTATGAAAATTGACAGTTCTCGTAGAGCTGACTATGAGAATTGACAGTTCACATAACTCAATTCTCTATGAGAACTGAGCAGTTCTCATAGAACTGACTATGAGACTTGGCAGTTCTCATAGCCAGTTCACATAACCAAGGGTATTTTTGTTTGAAATAATATAATTCAAGAATTGATTCTAAAAATATAGCTCTCATAACCACAGTTTTCATAGCCATAGGGGTATTTTTGTCCAAATAATATGTTAACTCGAGCTATGTAAACTTGTGGGGATATTTTTGTCCGAAATCTTTTGTTAACTGACTATGAAAATTGACAGTTCTCATAGCCAATTCACATAGCCAATGGTATTTTTGTCTTAAATAATATGGGTCAGGAATTGATTCTAAAAATATAAATTTTACTAAAAATGGACATGTACACAAAAAGTTATAAAGAATGAGCAAAATAGTAAAAATACATGATAAGTCTAGAAAAAGAACTTAAATAAAGAAGAAATATTTTTGTCAAAACTAAATTAAGTCCGAACCTACTTTTTGAGGTTGCCCTTTAAATTCCCCAAAATAATACCCCACCAAGAGCTAAAGCACAGAGAGAATTGTGAGTAAAGGATAGGAGAATTTGAGGGGAACGCTTAGCGGGCTACCTTAGGCTTGGGCCGGTAAACCGAATTTGGACCCGGCCCGGCCCGCTCGCTTCTCGTCCGTCTTATACACACACTGGGAAAGCCCACAGCGAGAGAGCAGAGATCGAAGTAATGACCAGAATCGCGGGGAGATTCCCTCTCTTCAACGCCACTCCACCTTCCTCCCCAGGTTCTCTTTCTACGTAATCGTCAGTCTCGCTCTCTCTCTCTACAATCCCTTCCCCCTCTCTCTCATGCTCTGCGTTGTGTTTAGTTGCGCTGAAGTTTGGGTTTGCACACTTGCGGCAACGGAGTAGGAGATTTGGAGTGGGATTTCCGAAGATGACGACTGGGAGTTTGGAGAAATGCGTTGTATGCTCGGAAACTAGTACTACTAATTCGGGCGTGATTCGGCCCGCTACGGAACCTAATTCGGAAGAGGCAGTTGGAGCTGTGAAAGCTGGGAAGGTCATTGCAGTTCCCACGGACACACTATACGGCTTCGCTTGTGATGCTTGGTATTCCCCCACAACTCTTCATTCTTCAAATTCTCCCTACATCTCGATAGTATTTGTGGTGATCTATGTTTTCTCAAGTGCGTATAAAAAGTCGTCAGAATTGGTACGAAAAGAAAGTTATATACAACTTTCAGATTCTTAAATAGTGACATGCTTTTGTGCTACTGCTACATATAATGTTCTTACTATGCAAAATATTAAGTTGTTTGGCAAAGGAATAGTTGGTGAGCTGGTACTCTTTAGAAAAAGGTTGACTTGAGTAACTGGTCTGAGTAAGGGTGATAGACCAATCCTATCATCACTATGAGGTGAGGAAGACAAAAATGCGAAGCCTATCAAGTTACGCCTTCGGAGCTTTTGGGAATAAGAGTCCTGCGTTTGGGCAAATACTTTCTTTTTTTGTCTAGATGGTTTGCCTTGAAATATTTGCCTTCCTCCTTTGTGCCGCCCCAAATGCTTGACTTCATGTATGGATTCCACGCGAGCATGTGACGGTTACGGGTACTTGGGCGGCACTCCTTTGATTAATTTCAATACCACTTCTTTAACATAACAGGAACTGCAAACAACTTCTTGAAGCAATTTTTTTTATACCAAAGGGTGTACAGTGAAGTTCGTTCTTCCTACTAAGACCGTCCTAGAGGAGAGATGATAGGAGGTAAATTGATAGCATGAGGGTGGAGCTAGAAATTTGAGACGTTCTTTAGAAGTTTATTGCTTGGAGATAGGTTGGTAGGGTTGATTTGTTAATATTGCTTGTTACAACTTAGCCTTCTCGAAGTACCTTGGATTTAGGGTGCATTGGAAGGGAGGGAGAAATCATAGACCTTTTGAGGATTTCAAGGACCGGCGTGTAGATTCAGTTGCTTATATTTTTTATTCCCTTGCTTCTTGGGCCTTGAGCACAGAGAATCCATCTCCTGAGATTTTTCGCCTGCCATTAACATGGAATAGTTTGCCTTGTCTAACTCATCAGACATCCCGTTCCCTGATGTTTTTCTTGTGGTATTATCTTCACCGGTCACCAAAGCCATCGCTGGATTGCAGATTGTCGTATTCTTGCTAATGGTTATTTATGTAACTAGAAACCCATGTTATATTAGTTCCAAGAAACACATGATCATTATCAGATCTGTGAATAACTTTTTTTCTATTTCCTGTGCTTCTCCTATCAACTCTGAGCTGTTTGTTAACCTTCTCTTCATGTAAAGCCTTATCTTTCAACTTATGGCTAATTTGAAGGGAGACCATCCTGTTTACTGGTGTCTTTAGTCCTCAATATTAGGGATGAAGAAGAAATATACTCTCCAATAACAAACTATGCCACCTGCTAATTGCCCTTTTCTGAATCAAAGGTTGATTGTTGCATTCTATGTTATATTTACGGAAATGATTGGTACACACCCCATGTATCATATGTAGGGCCCACATGTATGTGAGGGGGGTTGTGGTTGGATCTGTGCAAATGTGGTGTGTATATCGCATTCCTTGAATATTTAACCCTCTTTTAGTCAGTTAGTCATGGAGTGCTTATGCTATCTTCCATTCTTGATCCGTACTTCTTCACTTCAATCCACTGGTAGCTCATTCATATAAGTGTGGAAAATGTTGCAGCTCGATGGAAGCAGTTAGTAGGATTTACGAGATCAAAGGGCGTAAACATACAAGTCCTCTCGCAATTTGTGTTGGGGAGGTATCAGACATAAATCGGTTTGCTATAACGGATCATTTGCCTCACGGATTGCTTCACTGTCTTCTTCCCGGACCAGTAACTGTGGTGCTTAGGCGAGGTTTGTAATCAACCAATGTGTCTAACATGTAAATGAGAACGTATCTGTTTACTAGTTTAGATGATGAACTAGACCTGCAAGCTAGAGTACTAGACAGTATCTTATCTTTTGTTCATTGGCTGAAATCCTGAAATGGTATTATGGTAATTATGGAGGAAAGCTAAACCTCTCCTTTCTACTCTTTGTATAAAAGTAAGTGCAGTAAGTTATGCTATCGACTTTCAACATTGATCTCTAGATTCGGTTGACGACTGGTTCAGCTGTCCTGATTTACAAAGCTTGTTGATTTTCAAGAAAATAAGTGGATGTTTTGCAGGGGAGGCAAGTATGCTAGAGAAGTCTTTAAACCCTGGATTGGATAGTATTGGAGTTCGAGTACCTGATTGTAACTTTATAAGGACCATTGCACGTGCTTCTGGAAGTGCTCTGGCCCTTACCAGTGCAAACTTAAGTGGGAAGCCCAGTAGTGTATGCATTAAAGATTTTGAAAACCTCTGGGAACACTGTGCACATGTTTATGATGGTGGTGTACTTCCATCAGGGCGTGCAGGATCAACAGTGGTGGAACTTATCGAGCCGGGAAAGTACAAGATTCTTAGAGAGGGGAGGTAAAGAGTTTGATAGCCTTTTCATTAATAGCTCTGGCGATAAGGATTGTATCTATTTTAGAAAAGTGTTATTGACTGTTCAATTTTAGTTCTCTCCCACTCCCCTTGAGAGAGGCTGAAGCAACAAAGGAGAGTGTTAGAAGCTAAAAGCAAAGTATGAATATCATTCCTTTAATATGCGTCTTTCTAATTTTGGAATACACACCTTTCTAGTTTGGTGCATAATGGATATACAGAGAACAAATGCAAGAAGATTGGATTCGGGTTACCTGTCTCCTGGATATTTAGTGTTGTACTTTTCATGATCCTTTTGGTTTTAGAGGGCTATATAATACTAGCAAGACAAATAGAAAAGCAAAAAAAAAGGAAGAGAAAGAAGAAACTTCAGGGGAGTATTGTGGATCCTCATTTAACGGTCCTAAGTTTGTATTTTATTTGTTAGTGAATGGGGGCCTATTCATCTTATTACGGTAATTGGTTGTGCTAAAGTAACGAAATGGGCATGCCGCATTATGAACTTCCCACTAGTAACCTACGATAAAAACATACAGGTCAATTCTAGATCAGAGTGGAACTGGCAGGGTTTATGCCACCATTCATTGCTTTATTTGAGATCTTAACTTCAGCAGGAAAGGATTTGAGTTTTAAGTCGCTTTCTTAGAACCATCAAAATTTAATTCTACTTGAGCTTCAATCTCTTCGAGTCTTGTTAGATTCAAGTACTTAAATCACTTGTTATGTCCATATCTCCTGGGTAAGTTCCTCTTGTTTATGTGTTCGGAGAGAAATAAGGGTGAAACTAGTGTGATGAATTGTTATTTTATTTTTTATGCAGTGCAAAGGAAGAGACCATTGCAATTCTTGAGAGGCACTCTCTACTCGAAAATGTTGGAATGACTTCATAGCAAAGACAACATGCGACTTATACCCTGAGGGGCAGTCAGATTTTTGTATACTATCCAAGGACTCGTCTTGAGCAATGCTTAGGTGCTTGAAGTTTGTTGGATCCTGGAAATTGTAGAACTAATTCTTTTTGGACTCAATGGTGGCTGCTTTTGGTGAATCCAAAACCCCTTTTTTCTCTTGGTGAATCTATTTTCATGGTCCTTTCAATTGAGCTTCACAAACTGTTAGTGTTTATTTTGATGAGTCTTGTTACACTTTCGCTCATCAAAGATGATGGAAAGAATCTTGTGAGTTGTGGCTCTGGGTGGATATTGATTTGTCTTGGATTACTTCTTTTTTATCATGAGTATTATCTCTATTCTTATGGCATCTCTGCTGCCCCAGTAAATTGGTGAGTAACTCTGCTACCTGTGAGTCACCGTGAGTTGTGTGCCAGCCTTCTTTACCTTCTTTGGAGTGGAGGTAATAATTAGAGGGGGGAATTATGTGAGGAGCAGTGGAGGGAGAGGGTGGAACCTTATAGACCATTGCCTTTCAAAAAAGACGAGAGGGAGGTCAGATCTCAATGGTGATACGAGGAGGTGAGACAACAAATAGGCATGGTTTTTTTTCTCTCTTTGCCTTTCACATGTAATTTAGGGTGCATCCATCAGGTGTTTGTCTTTGTTCGCCTTTTGTTCGGTTGGTGCGTTACTCCAGCGTGTTGGTGTTGTGTGCTGGACTTGTTTTGTTTTGTTGCTTCTTACTGTTGTTTTAATTTATTTTCAGCCTATCCTATGGAGGATGTCCTTGGAATGAGCAGTTTGTGTGCTGGTATTTTCTCTCTTTTACCTAGCCAAAGGGGGGTTGTCCTTTGGAATGCTTCCTTGCTGGTATTTTCTCTCTGTGCCCGTTTTGTTTGGAGTCACACTAGGGTGGTAGTTGAGGATCTCATTTCTGTGAATTAGTTTGATGATACAAGCTGTTCAAAATGTCTACTCAACCATTCACAGGTTGGCCATATGGAATGTGTACTAATCCGGTGTTTACAAATCTCATGGAAGTTGGCTCCAGCTCATTGCATGAAGCAACTCAATGTAGTACCTATCCCATCGTAGTTAGGCACTCGTATCACGTACCACTGTCATGTTTTGCTCCGGTGTTTTCTCACTCCCTCGCTAGATAGGTTGGAAACATTTGGATTTAGTTACGTCTCTTCCTATGTAGCCACTTGGCATGGCTCTAATTGTATGTTTTTTCCTTTTCCTCCTGGCCCCTGGTGTATGTCCCTTGTAAACTGTACATTTGGTTAGTCCTCTTTTTATTTCAAGCTGAGTTACCAAAAAAAAAAAAGAATGACGGACACAACTTTGACTTCTTGTGGGATTATTGAAATTCCTTTTCTGAACTTGTTAAGCTGTTTTGCTATGGAATTTATTCTTGTTGGGAAAGTACTAGTTTTCTCTCATTATGTAATTAGCAAAGATGAACCAGAGCAAACTAGGTACTTTCTGGTGGAGTACTATCCTGTATGAAATGAAATCACCACCAACATCCAAATATTTCGGTAACAACATATCATTTTTTCAATTGACACTTGTTGATGATAAAGCTTTCAAGACACTCATTTTGTATAGAGTTTTTTTTTTTTTTTTTTTGCTAAGCCTCATTTTGTATAGATTTGCTTGTTGGTATTTATCTTGTTTATTTTCATATATTTTTGGTTCTAGGCTTTTTTTCCATCTACCCTAGAAATTCTTTCTCATGCCACACACAAAAAGAGAGAGAGAGAGAGAGAGAGAGAGAGAGAGAGAGAGAGAGAGAGAGAGAGAACATCGAATAATAGAACAATAAGCTTTTCTTAAATCACTCACGAGCCCAACCTAAGCATGTACTCCGTAGAAGATTGTGTTGGATCCTGAGGACGAGGATGACTGAAGATCAAAACCTATCTGCTAAAATCAATCGCCAAGCAGAATCCTTAATTTGCTTCCAAATCGGATATTAATTGTTCTAATTTGTTCAATTTTTCATTCAGAATTTAGAACCTTAAAATTTGAAAGAATCTTGAAGAAAAGTTAGACAGTGTTCTACATTTCCTTGATCTGAACAGTAGATGTCGTAAGGCTTATTGAAAATAATATATTTAAAGTAATTATTTTGATTAGATATCGATAGGTATCAAAACAGTTTGTATTTTTAAATAATCTTTGCCTTTGGGTACCTATCGATATCTAGATTAAGGTCATTTTTTTAATATATACTCTTCTCAACAAGCCCTACGACATCTAAGGTTCAGATCAAGGAAATACGGAGCCCATAATTGTCTAATTTTTATGGGAAATAATTTTGCCACCCCCCTTTTTGTTAACGTCACTCCCATTCTCTCACAAAATAAATCATCTAATAAAGACACAAAGAGAAACGTCACTCTCATTCTCTCACAAAATAAATCATCATCTAATAAAGACACAAAGAGAAGTAACATTAACAAAAAGGAGAGAGTGGAATCCCTCTCCATTTTTATTCAAGATTCTTTCGGAGTTTAAGGTCCTAAATTCTAAATGAAAATTTGAACAAATTAGAGCAATTACTTACAAATATCCAATTGGGTTGATTTTTTCAAGACCACTCTATTAATTATTTTACAATTATTAAACAGTTCAGATCTTTTGCGTGAGACTCCAAAGTGTGGCTCACACAACCATTGTATCCTACACGAGTCTACGACCAAGTGGAATTAAACACTCTTCGGTTGCCCCAAAACGACGGTGTTTTCGGTGTTGCAGCTTGCAGCGAGAAGTGAGCACAACCCGCCGTCCCGTTCTGCGCAGCTACTGCGAAGTCTTTTTAAACCCCAGAGAGAGAGAGAGAGAGAGAGAGAGAGAGAGCGCAGCTACTGTGAAGTCTTTTTAACCCCAGAGAGAGAGAAAACCCAGAAGGATGAAGATAGAAGAGGTACAATCGCAAACAAAGAAGCAGAGGATAGCTACTCACACTCACATCAAAGGCCTCGGTCTTGAGGTATATCTACACCACTCTTCTTCTTCGTCGTCCTTTGTACAACACACACACAGAAAACAGTCCAAACGCAATAAAAATTCGATCTTTTAGTATTCCCTGCTCCGTTTACCTTTTGTTTTAGAATCTCTGGCCTTTCATCTCCTTTGCCGCCTTCAAATTTGATTTTTTATCCAGGGTTTAGGGTTTTAGGGTTACCTTGTTTGGTTGGCATGTAATCCTGACTTTAGGGCTTTACGGTCTTATGTCTCCGTTAGTCGAACAGTCTTGTCTTTTTCGGGAACCCTTTTGACCAGCCATTGGCCGGACATGATTTTCTTGCTGTTTTATGTAGAGAGGCTAATAATTATGTTTCTGATGGATTCTTTTAATTATTTTGAACTAGGCGAATGGAAAGGCGATACGTTTGGCTGCTGGCTTTGTGGGTCAGGCTGCAGCTAGAGAAGCTTCAGGGCTTGTGGTTGATATGATACGCCAAAAGAAGATGGCCGGAAGGGCACTTCTACTTGCCGGGCCTCCTGGCACCGGGAAGACGGCCCTTGCTCTTGGCATAGCCCAGGAGCTTGGTAGCAAGGTACTTGTTAGGCATTCTCACATTACTCATATTGTTGTTGCTGTTGTTGATGGTTTTCTATTCTTTCCTAAGTTGATATTCTTAACTCACTAAGGTAGTGTTTGGTGTGCTGAACTGATTTGGAATGAGCAGAATGGTCATGCTTGGTCTCCTCACGGAATTTTCATTCACCTAAATTGGTGAAGGATGTTCTCTACGTCATCTCAATTTTGTAATTTTTACCCGGAGCAAATGCTGGAATGAGCATTCCAAGGGAAATGATATCTTGAATGGATGTCTATCTTTTTCCTCATAACTCATAAGCAGTCATTCAGCGCTTATGTTTTTCCCCGTTCATTATGACTTGCAGGTCCCTTTCTGCCCAATGGTTGGGTCAGAAGTGTATTCCTCTGAAGTAAAAAAAACTGAGGTTTTAATGGAACATTTCCGACGCGCAATTGGTCTACGCATCAAGGAAAATAAGGAAGTTTACGAAGGAGAGGCAAGTTACCCCATCTCTATTTTTCGTCAGTGTTTATTTTATTGAGGTAGCTTGCGACAACTTTGCATTCCAATGTCAAAATAATGTTGGTTTCACTTCCTGAATAGGTAACTGAGCTATCCCCAGAAGAAACAGAGAGCGTGACAGGTGGATATGGTAAAAGCATAAGCCATGTAATTATTGGGTTAAAAACTGTCAGGGGAACCAAGCAACTGAAGTTGGATCCTACTATATATGATGCATTGGTTAAGGAAAAGGTTAGACTGTTGGGATATGTTTGTTTTTCTGTCTTTGGCCTTGAAGAGCAAATCCTTATGTATGTGAAGATGGAATTATTGTTGCTACGTGCATTGTGTTTGAGCCCTTGAGGATAAAGGGTTAAGTTTAATCACTTCTATTCCATCCATGGAATGATATAATTGATTGCTACTTGATCAACCTTTTTCTTTTTTTGAAAAAAATTAAGATACAACTTACAGGTAGCTGTTTCCTTCTGGTTGCCCTTACAGGTAGCTGTTGGGGACGTTATATACATTGAAGCCAATAGTGGTGCAGTTAAAAGGGTTGGTAGGAGTGATGCTTTTGCCACAGAGTTTGATCTTGAGGCAGAAGAGTATGTCCCACTTCCTAAAGGAGAGGTTCACAAAAAGAAAGAGATCGTTCAGGTGCGTTGTGATGAACTCTTGAAAACTTCATATGCAATGTCATTACGCTGATGATGGTTACTGTCCCCTAACATTGTATTGATACATCCCCTAACATTGTATTGATACATCTTATGTTTAATTGTTTTGAGTTTTATACTGGCATCGTTGTTTCTCTAGCAATTACTTAATTTGTTTTGCAAGCTAACAAATGACGCAACAATGGAAGCAATATTGTGCTAATCTCTGAAGTACTTATCCTACCTAAGAACGACATCAGTTTTGTAAACCATATTTCTTTACTGATGAGGGGTAGAGATGCATACGCACTGAGTTAATCCCTGAGAACTTTGTTTGTGAATGGGTTTGGGCTCTTTGGGGTGCATGGGGAGTCTTGTAGTTATGCAATTGAAAGCAATAAAGCAATGTTTAGCTTAAGTTTTGAATTTATGTATTTACTGTTTAAGTATGTGGAGTATAAGGCACATCAATGCTGCACATGGTGCCTTTTAGTTTTATGGGTCAATTAGCATGGATTTAGGGGCCATAGTCTTGGCTTCTGGTTCAAGATGCCAAAATGATTAATGGGGTAATTTTTTTGCCAAGTTGCTTGAAACTTCCAATCGGAGCAGTTTACCAGTATTGTTGTGTCTGATTGATCTGAGTTTCTGACAGATGGATTTTATTTTACTATGATGTATCTCTCTTGATAAGTTTCGTCCCCGTAAGAACATAGAGATTTTGTGGTGGGAATATTTGGCATGACTAATGGCTTCCATTGTCTATAATGTCTTTTCTATTTGCTTATCAGGATGTTACGCTCCACGATCTGGATGCTGCAAATGCACGGCCTCAAGGTGGACAGGATATATTATCCTTAATGGGTCAGATGATGAAGCCCAGGAAAACGGAAATTACTGACAAGCTACGACAAGAAATTAACAAGGTATTAACTTTTCTCCTATTTCTCATATGACATATCTATGATCAGAACAATGGATATAAATTTTGAATCCTAATAAAATCCACTTGAAGAGTTTTGTTGATTACAGGTTGACAACTGTTATATTTACCTGGAAAGTTTTGTTGATTAGGTTGTGAACCGTTATATCGATGAAGGGGTGGCAGAGCTTGTCCCTGGTGTCTTATTTATTGATGAGGTTCTGTTTCTCATTAAAGAACTTAGTCCTTTTCATATCTTGTATGTACACATTGTTGGTATACGCCCATACCTATTTGATTTTCTCAACACCATTCACAGGTACATATGCTGGATATGGAGTGCTTTTCGTACTTGAATCGTGCTTTGGAAAGCTCTCTATCACCGATAGTCATCTTCGCCACAAATAGAGGAATTTGTAATGTTAGGTATGAATCTCTACTTGTGCAAGCCTGTGAATTTCCGCAAATGTGTGTGAATTGTAATCATTCTGCTGATGAAGTTCTTGAGTTGTGTAACTTTTGGATCTATCTGTGACTTTTGATTCTTGAGATGTTGTCTTTTTAAGAGGTACGACATGCTGCCCAGGCATTGCCTTCCACTAGATGTGGTGCTCCTGTGCCTTAAATACTTTATTTCTGTACATCATTGTTTTTACAGAGGAACAGATATGACTAGTCCTCATGGCATACCGGTTGACTTGCTAGACCGGCTGGTAATTATTCGGACAGAAACTTATGGTCCAGCTGAAATGATACAGGTTAAGGCCTTATTTTACTGTAATTTTTCTGTTGTAACTATACCCCATTTCAATGCCCATACTACCTAAGACATTCCCCTTGATAAATGTGCTACTTTTCCTTGATGGTTGGCCAGATTTTGGCCATTCGTGCACAAGTGGAGGAACTGGTTGTGGACGAAGAAAGTTTGGCTTATCTTGGAGAGATTGGACAACAAGCATCCCTGAGGTTCTCTTTATGTTTGAGTTTTTTCTTTATTTTGGTCTAGTACTCTCCAGTTCAAGGATACTTAGATCCAACCTTGCTGTTTTCACAGGCATGCGGTTCAGCTTTTATCACCCGCTAGTATTGTTGCTAAAATGAATGGTAGAGACGGTATTTGCAAGGTACTTGTGAACTTTAACTGTGTATGCACGTTAGATTGGTTATGAGGATGTTGGGTTCTCTTACAAGTGTTTCTGTTTGTACAATCTGCAGGCGGATCTTGAGGAAGTGGGTACTCTTTATCTGGATGCCAAGTCTTCAGCAAGACTTCTTCAAGAGCAGCAGGATAGATACATCACATGATCAACTGTAACGTAAGTGCTTGGTTCATCTTGGAAAGAGTGGCTTGCGCTTGTATTTAACTGACAACAGTGGCGTTGAAATGGCAGTTGGAGATTCAATTGAAAAAGTAATCGAGGTTTGGCCTTGGGGCTTTGAATTCTGGATGTTACCTTGTTGAGTAGTAGTAGCATGATTTGTTTAGATGCCGTTTGAGAGATTGTAGTATGAACATTTGAGTGCATTTTGTGCATGAATGGTAGTATGTTTTGGTCGGGTGAGTATCACAAGGGATTGGGCTGGTTGGTTTTATGTGGAAAGGAGAATGAAATGATTCCGGGGGATTTTGACGGTGAAATATTGAAACTGTTTCTTTGCATTTTGAAGGTGAAATACGAATCCGGATTCTCTCATGCATGTGACATGTGTGGATCCTCCCATGTGATGTAAAATGAGACTCAGCACAGTTTCAATCCTCATTTTGTAGGGTCTCAATGTGTGTCATCAAATGTGAACATCATGCTCTATGGCCCGTAATGTATGATTGGATGAAGTTCTTATCGATGTTCAGTCAACCTTATGGGTTGCATGGATGATAAACGCATCAAAACTTACAAAACGGAAGGACTAGATCATCTAACTAAGTCAGTGGCGAGTCTTGTTTTACGTCACATCACATGGGACTGTTTGATTCACCATGTCATACTCCTATATAAGATGTATGACATTATTGAAGTTGGTGAATTATGAATCCTCACATGTTCAACGAGGAAATTGAGCAAAACAATGTGAAAGCGAAATTTCTAGAATCAGCATGCTCCCAAGGATTCGGAAATTCATTAACGCATCTGTTTAGCATTGTTTGTTTATTTTTTATTTTTTTTTACCAGTATCTGTCTAGCATTGTTGGTACGATTTCACGTTGCTCTTGTGCAATTGCCCTCTATGGCGTCTACGCAGGTAAAACCAGTATTTCTTGTTCCCTAGAAGTTTGAAAGTCAGCTACCATAAAAACTTTTGGCAAACGTTTTTTTCGTACGGGTAAACTTTAGCGCAAAAAAAAAAAAAAAAAGAAATTAGAAATATGAAAAAATAAAAGATTCCAAAAGGGATTTGGCAAATAGTAATACAACACCCAAAACAGAAAATTTTTCTACTTTTGAACGATTACCCCTTTGGCCAAACTTTTCTTGGACTTTCCAATATGTGTTTTTTTTTCCTGTTGTTTTCTTCTTAATAGTATTAGAAGGTTTGGGTCAAAGTTTAACATCATATTTTTCGTCTCGATGAAAAGAATTAAAAAAGTATAAAAAGATAAAGTTAAAAAAATTCATATAAAAGGATGATTAAAACTTTGAAAAAACTTTGGATAAAGAGGCCCTAGATGGAGCTTAAGTTTTTTTTTTTCTAAGCTGATACAAGAGGAAAGTAAAAGAAAGACAACAGACATAAAAAGAAACAAAAACAAGGAAGAAGGCTAAATATTTTCAGCAGACACTATCTCAACTTCACTACGAACCGAGAATGGGAGTTGGTCAGATTCCAAGGTGCCAGAGAAATCATTCTTGAGCGCCCAAGCAGCCATTTCATGAGCAACCCCATTAGCTTGTAGCGGGACAAAAGCAAAGGACCACCGAGGATGGCTAGCGAGAATATTTTTTATATCCTGAAAATAAGTCATGGTGGACCAATGCGGCAACTGAGCTTCATTCCGAATAGACTTGATGAGGGTTAGAGCATCCCTTCCATAATGAAAACATCCCAAGACTCTTTATCAACCCAGAAGCAGGACATTTTGGTTGCTTCAGCTTCAACAACGAGAGAGGAGGAAGATTAATTTACCCACAAGGGTCTTTGCCCAAACTATTGCGCTGGTATGATCTCTAGCCACAACAACGATGTCCATCTTTCCACCGGAAAAAGCGGCATCAAAATTTGACTTGAAAACTCCTTCAATTGGGTGACACACCGCGAGGAAAAACAACACATAAAACATTGTTTAAATGTTAGCCAGAACAACGTGATAATTGCAAAACTCCATACCAATTTGGTAGGGTGCCTATCTGAGGATACGTTCATAGGGTTTTTGTGTGTGTTGAAAGTGCAAAAATTTTATAGATATTTCAACAGTTTACAAGAAAGGACAACCATAATCATTGGCGGCTCCACATGGGACGTTCCATGGTCAACTGAATACCCGAACAAACTTTTTTTGCTTAGAATACATGTAAAAATTATGGACTAGCCTTTCTTTGAACACCCAATGTAAATATCAATGAACACCCAATTCTAAAAGTCTTAAACACCTAACCCAAAAAGAATTGAACATCTAACCCAAAACTAATTGAACACTCCATCACAACCCAATTTATAGCCCATTAATTCAGGTAATTCTCCGATAAAAAAAATATTCAGGTAATTCATATCTGAATACCTAACACATTACATCAATAAAGCTCATAATCATAATAAAAAGCTTGTAAAAAGAAGGTGAAAAGTAGAATCTATTGGTGTAAGTATTATACTCTATGTTTTCTCTCCATCTTTATTGTCGATGATCTAAATGTGTTAATTTCGCATTCATGGCAATAACTATTTATTTTGGGATCTAGTTAGCTTATAAAATTACAGACAAAGCTTTAAAAAAAATTCAACTCTATTGTAAATCCCGTTAACTTGAATAGTATTCCTTCGAATTTAAGACTAGGATAGAAAATCTCATCATGTCATCCTAAATAACATATTTTCGAGAAGGTCAACCCCAACGTACTCACAAGGGTTTTAGTAGATTAATGGGCTGGTTAAATGTTGACACAAAATACGAAAACTCATTTAGGACAACTGTATAATTTCTACCCCTCCAATCTCGAAACAGTATCTACTACGAAATACAACTTTCATAAAAACTAAATTTCCATTAAAAAAATATTATATATTTTTAAGTTCTCATTTCGCCCTGTTGTTAATTTTTTTAGAATAGAAGATGTTTTTTGACGGTACTATTTATACAACTATATGAGCAAGGACGGAACCAGGATTTTACCCTAACAGTGGCGAAATGTATATTTCAAAAATATAGTGGTGGTGAGACTATATAAGTTGGGCATAAATTTTTTTTACATATAATAATTGTATTTTTTAAAATTCTTGTCGTGGCGGTTGCCGCCACTAGACCCCCCTAGCCCCATCCTTGTATATGAGATTGTGTACATATATTATTGGTTAATATATCAGCTAGTAGAGTTAATGTAATTTCTGAACACCCTATCACAAATTTCTGGAGCTGCCACTGACCTAATTAAATCTACAACGATGGTAGAAATGTAGCACCAGCTCTATTACAAAAAGGCAAAACTCCTGTAGCTGTTAGGTGAACAAAAGTCGTCACAATGGGCCTGGTTGTTGACGTCCTTGCGCTCAACTTTGGTAATCCTACAAAAAAGAGGAGTAGCTTCGAATTCCCTGACCAAACTTGTGCAACAAAAAACTATTATTAGTGCAATGGCACTCAGTCCGCCCTCCTATTTGCATTACAACATTTAAACAGCCAGTTAAAAATATATGCAACAATGTAATTATGATATCATGACCAATTGAGGAGAATTTCTACGAGCTCAGTTTGCAAAGGACTAGAGTTGTAGCATAAGGCCGAATAAAACCGAGAGTTAGAGCCATTAGAAAAACTGTTATAGAAACCTAGACCGCTCCGGGGAAGGCCTTCTTTCCATGCCCCATCCACACAAAGATTTATAGGGTTTTCTTAGGTAACGATATTATTCAGGTTTTTGTCCCAACAAATTCTTATAGGACGCATTGGATTATATATATAAGGTGATCACATAATCGATGTTTGGTTAAAGCATTTACGATTCGAATGAGGTCTGATGTACTTAATGATTTTGTGTTTTTCCCTTTTGTATTTTGCTTTGTTTTCTTGAATTTTAGTCAAGTGCTTGGGTGGTAGATTATGGATTGTGATTATCCATTCTGACGCAATTTTCGTTTGGGAGCTCCATTATGAGAGAATTGATTCTCCCACAATCTATTACTCCATGAAAACTACAATTTAAAGACACAATATGAGAACGAGCTTTTCCATTATCCATTTTGGCTTATCAAATTATGGTAGGGATAAAAAGATGAAACTACCCCTTTCTTTTTTCAAAAAATATTTAGTACTATATATTAAAGTTATTTAGTACTACTTATTAATAAAGTTATTTATTAATAATTTTTATTTATCAGCAATTTTTATTCCAGTATAAAGTTATTTAGACTCACTCTGTCCCAAATTGGCAAATTGCTTGTCCCTTTTGGGATTAATTAAGCACAGTATAACAATACAATTGCTTTATACTTGGCTTTTCTTTCTATATTGCCCTTTCTTTACAGTACAATTACAGGACAACAGTACAATTGGTTTTAAGAAATGGTAGAGAAAGAGAAAGGGCAAAAACAAGAATTTTCTTAAAATCTAATTAATAATTTGGGACATTTCAAAATAAAAAGAGGGATCAGCAATTTGGAACGGAAGGAGTATTTATTATTAATAATTTTTCCAAGCTTAAATAATTATTCCTCCAATTATAAAACTCTCATAATAATAAACAAGGACAAGAAGGTAAGTAAAAACCAATTCATGATCTATTCTATTCTAAAGCTCCGTTCCGGAACGTAAAATAAGTACTTATTTTTTAAGAAGGTAATTTCAAGCTCAAAAATAATGTGTTTACGCAAATAATTTTCTTACCAATATGGATCTTGTTTAACAGATCTCATCAAGATCTTTAATACGGTGCAAAAAAATTAAAAATTATTTTTTATTTACATTATTTTTGAATTTGAAAATGTGAAATAAACTGCTTATTTTTTAAGAAGACTTCTAGAACGGGGCCTAAGGCCATCCACAGTGGTATAATCAATAGTGGATAACCAAAAGTTGACACATCAGCTTTTGATTATTCATTTAAGAGGTTGCTAAGCTTACCAATGTTGAGGTTCACAATGGTTGCTTATAGTCTATAACCAAAATAAGGGGTCTACAACAATTTAATTTTCTCTCTCCCTCTCTATTTCCCACCATTCACTTCTCTTCATTTACGTTTTTTTGGGCAAAAATATATCTATTCCCTCCCTTAATTTTGGAGAAAAATCGGTGACTTCCTTCCTTCCTATTAAGAATTTTTTTGGAGGGAAAAAAATAGAAACGAAAAAGAAGAGTGAAATACCTTAATCTGGCGACAATGGTTTGAATGGTAGATGATCGAGAGATATGAACTTCACTTTTGGAGGGAAATAAAGAGAAATACTCCTTTATGGGTAAAGTGGAGAAGATATAGAGTTGGCGAAGAAGGGAATAAGAAAATACCAAGTGAAACATGCGTGTATATAAATTTTGGAACTAATTAACTTATGGGATGTGGGGTTGACAAATTTTGATTATTAAAAAATGTTGCTAGTTTTGGTTATCCAAAGCCTAAAATTTGATTATTTCTAAGGATGTTGCTAAGTTTAATTATACCATTGTGAGCTATTTTTTGTACAAATAATATTAACTTTAAAAATAATTAACTTTTAATTATATCACTATGAATGACCTAAGTATTATCCTCTAAAACATTACTCTGTTGCAAAATCCATTCTACATATATACTGTATTTTAAATGAGACACGAAGGGGTCAAAAACGGTTAACTCGCGAAGATTGCGGTGGCAGTGGCTGATTGGCGGAGCAGCACGGCGTCCGTGGGTCTCGTGCGGGCTAATTTAAACGATTTTGCTTAAAATACTCCGCCTATATCCATGGTCAGTAGGCTTATTACAAACCGTCGTTTTGTCGCGCGTGAAATCCACGCACTAATAATTACAGTACTCTGTTCTCTGCAGCCACGTGGCATAAGCGCGTGTAACATGCGGAGTGTTTGGGCTGAGGGCCTACTCGGTAGGTAATCCCATTATTAATAGTAGTACTGGTTATGGAATAAACACAAAAGAGTCCATTAACTAATTCTTTTTACAAATTATTCCTTCGTTTTATTTGATGTCAATCACACCACTGGTTCTATAGTTTCCCCATTTTTGTCTTAGCTCTAGTTACCTGGCCGTTCCAGTTTCTTAAAAAAAGAACTTTTAGAAAATGAAGGTTACTTCAAGCTCAAAAATTATATGTTTACGCAAATAATTTTTCTACCAATATGGATCTTGTTTGATAGATCTCATTGAGATCTTTTAAATGGTGCAAATAAAAAATTAAAATATTATTTTTCATTTTCGTTATATTTGAGTTTGAAATTACTTTTTTTTTGAAAAAGAAGGTTTAAAAAGAAAGCGGAACGGTTAGTTGCACGAAGTTTTTTTTTTTAAACAAAAATAATAATCTTTTCAAATACTGCAGGATACTATCTCATATGCATCTTAGATAGAGGGGAGGATTTTGTAGATTTGAACATGATTCTAGTGAGCACTTTAGTTGTAAATGTTTGACCACTTATTTAACCTAAACATTTGTCACAAGAAAGGTACATTGAAGAAGAAATTTCGTTAATTGTACGGTGAAAGATTGCCCATGACGAGAGACTATTATTTTTTTAGGATTTTATGTTTGTCTGTTCTTATGGTGACATGTGAGGATTCACTTCATTTCTACATAAATACTCTCTTGGTCTGTGTTTTTTGGTCTATTTTCGGAATTCGTGTCATGATTTAAATTATTTATCTTTCAATTTATAATGGATTTCAAGATTTTAAAATTTTCATATAATAGAGCTAATTAAGATTTATCAAATAAAATCCATATTACATATTTTTCGAGAATCGTATTGAAAGATATGTACAATTTTTTAAGGTGTGTAGAATAGTGAAAGTGGACCAACAAACATGGACGGAGGGAGTAACTTTTTTTTAGCTTTTCCTCTGGCTTTAAACTTTTCTAAAAAAATTCCCATTTTCTTTGGATAATAAGTATTGTAAACTCACTTACAAAGCCCACAATACTGTACTCTAATTTATAGCCCTTTTGAATGGAGAAATTTCATATGAAAAGAAAGAAAGGCGCCATATTACTCATTTGGATTGAGAATTTTTTTTTTATTGAATCTTTTCCTTTTTCATCAAATCTCATTATATTTTTTGTGAAATTGGATGAGAAAGGGCTTGTATTTCTTATCTCACCATCCAAAGGGCTGTTAACGATTTTGTTGACCACCAAGTGAAACTCCTAATGTTGGGAAAGACATTATAACCATGTCTAAATGTGCCAAAACGCAAAAATGTAAGGGCATAGTTACAAATATTAGAAATAATTCAACCCACTAAAGAGCATTTGTATGGCCATAGACGGAAGATACTCCCCAGGCTTTGATGTTCCTCTCTCGCTAATTTCATCCATAAATACTCAATTCCAATTCACCAAATTTTTTCTGATTCCGTTCCCTACACAAACTCCCTCTCTCTCTCTCTCTCTCTCTCTCTCTCTCTCTCTCTCTCATCTAGTGGATCGTATACTTCAGCTTCACAGAAGGCCTATTCTAGTTTGAGCTAACAGTAAGTACAATTGCTGCAATTCAGTTGCTTGTGTTTGGTTCAATTGGAGTGTTCTGAACGAATTATTGATTGAATGTTACTAATCGATGTAGGAGTGTAAAAAGATTGAATTTTTAGTACAATTGGAGTGCTCTAATCAAATTATTGTTTTTTTTTTTTTAACTGAACTCATGAAATAATTGGTTGAATGATACTATTTGACGTATAAATTGAGTTCTCAGTTAAACTGGAGTGTTCTGATCGAATTAGTGACTGAACGATACTCACTGATGTATAAATTGAACTTTGTTTCAAATCGCCGGTTTGGATCGATTAGGCCTAGTTTTCCATAAGTGTCAAAAATGATAAAAGTACTAAATGAGCATTTTTTCCTTCACAAAATACAAAGAAAAAGAAGACCCTTTATTACTTTTAGCGGGAGTTACTTGAATTTGACCAGAAAATTTCATACTGCTTGACTTCTTAGACAGAAAGGGTTAGAAAATTTCGCGAAACTAACCCTTTCTACTTCGTATCTTTTTGTGTCTGGTTTTCAAGAATGAAATTATAAGAGTAGCTTTGGTGATTTGTTAGTCTGATTTCCAAGAACAAAAGAATAGCCGGAGGTTAGGTGAATTGACCGTATTGAATGATTAGCCCGAAATTTTTTTTTTTTTTTTGGTGTTGGATTGATTGAAAATTCTCTTATTGTGGCTTGGGGTTGTGAAGGTTGGGACCTGGTAATTTTGATAATGGCAACTGGAACTGTTCCAGCGTCGTTCATGGAGCTGAAAAGCAGAGAGCATGGATTAGGATTCGGGAAAAGTATGGATTTTGTGAAGGTTTCAAACTTACAGAGGGTTAAGTTTGGCAGATCCAAGGTCTTAGTGATCAGAAACTCAAGTTCTGGCTCTGATGTTGCCGAACTTCAGGCTGCTTCAGAGGGGAGCCCTTTATTAGGTATAAAAAATTTGATTTATGTGATTCTTTGATAGTCGTCCAAGTATTTTTTTGCTCTACATCCAGGCATTTGAAGTTTGAGAATCCTGAAAAGTTTTAGCTTTTCCCTTTGTTTTAGCCTTGTTCTCTTTGCTAAGAAAGTGGAAGAAACAAATTGAAATGAAAGTTGAGTCTTTTAAATTCCGGAAGAACAAAACTAGCTAAGACAAAATGTTTTTCATAAGCCTCAATTAAGGAAAACTAATAGCTTCTTAGATTCCAAATTACGGAAATTATGTAAATTATGTGCATGACTCCTCAGTTTTGTTGAAGTACAGATGTTGACCTGCCACAACATGGGTATGGGTATGGGATATCAATCTGGTATGTCTGTTTGAAATGGATACTTCTGAGTTCTTTCTCTTGTTCTTTTGAGAACTGAATAATTTTTGTAGGTAAGTTGTTAGTACCAGAATCTTGAATTATCATTGTATCTATTTGGTTTGGTTTGGGTTTTTTTTGAACTGCATGTATCTAATTGTTAGCACTGCCAATGAGTAAACATTATAGTAAATAAATGTCATTGGTTTCGTGTATCATGATTTATGACTGAATATGTACTCGACTGTGTATACATATATATGGGAGTCATGGGTACTAACTTGTATGCTATATGTATATGAAGTAATTTTGTATTTCCAATTAGACAATGTATGCACTTATGCATGTGGACCGTAAATTATTTTGGATCCTCTTTCTAGTCGGGAAACCTTAGAATTTATAGTTTGATGCGTTAGATATCTAGCTATACACTTGCATCCGCACCCAATTCTGTGTGATATATCATATGGGATTGTGATAATTTTCTCACCATTAAAATAGAGGATTAAGATACTAAATAGCAAACTGTTTCATGCCAGTTTTGAATACGTGATGAACCGTTTCTTGTATGTAGTTCCTAGGCAGAAGTATTGCGAATCCATTCATAAAACTGTCAGGAGGAAGACCCGCACTGTTATGGTTGGGAATGTGGCTATTGGAAGCGAGCATCCTATAAGAGTTCAAACGATGACGACAACCGACACTAAGGATGTTGGTGCAACAGTTGAACAGGTTCTTTTACTTGGTTCTTCTGCTCAGTGATATATTTAGCTTGTCGGAGAAAGCCAAATGAAAGGAAATATTAATCTAAGCTGCTGTGCTCCTATCTGAACCCATGTTAATCTTGCTCACCCTCATTCCCTAGCATAACTATGTGGACAATGTCACTCGACTCACTCCCTCATGATGGTTCTTATGAGTGTTCATCGTGTATGACCAGACCTGGTACCATTGCACATTTGATTGGGGAACAAGCTGCCAGATCTGTGGTTTACTGGTTAATTTGTAGCCTTAACATCTGTGGTTAAACCAATCTATACTGACCCACTATCGTCTCCTACGCATAGCCTCAGTATCGGTTTACTACAACATCATCTAGATTAATTCCATGTTACGTTTTTATGATTGTAGGACTTTGAGTTAAGAGATCTAATTCATTTATGTGTTCTTCAAATATTTACTTAAGTATATATCCATGAATGTTACGAACTATCTACAATTAAAACATTGAAGTTGAAAGGAGAGTTGATATTTTAATATCAAGGATTATTTTATGTAACATATGATACTTATTCTGCATGATGCTACCTGTTTTCTTTGCTAGGTGATGAGAATAGCTGACATGGGAGCAGATCTTGTCCGGATAACGGTGCAAGGGAAGAGAGAAGCAGATGCATGTTATGAAATTAAAAACACCCTTGTTCAAAAGAAGTAGGTCTAAGTATTATTGGCATTTGGGGAAGTTGAGTATTAAAACTATACTTGGTGCATCTTATCTTACTAATTTCCATTTTGGGGCAGTTATACAATACCACTGGTGGCAGACATTCACTTTGCCCCCTCTGTTGCAATGCGAGTTGCTGAATGCTTTGACAAAATTCGTGTTAATCCTGGAAACTTTGGTACCGATTTCACTACTCATTCAAGTGTTCTCATATTATTTTGCATGACATGGACTGCATTTAAATTGATGATTACTTGCAGCTGATAGGCGAGCTCAGTTTGAAACACTGGAGTATACAGACGATGACTACCAAAAGGAACTTGAGCATATTGAGCAGGTCCAGCCAACTTACAATCCTATGTCAACATTGTCCGAAAAGGAATATAAAAGTCCCTGTGATTATTAGATAACAAGGTTGCATTGTTCCACTAGGCTACTAGCAATGCCGGACTAGTGTACTTAAGTTTTATGCCTATATATATCAACAAGGTTCTAATAGAACTTATTATTCTTGCTAGTACTCCTTCATTAATGCATTTGTCTGCTAATCTGTCTTGACATTCGAATAAAAGTTTACTTTTCGTTAACATAGACATTGCACTAAAAAACATTTCAAAGACAGTTTCCTATCATCTTTGGAAATCTCACAAGTACTCTTTTTATATGGATCAGGTATTTTCTCCATTGGTTGAGAAATGCAAGAAATACGGCAGAGCAATGCGCATTGGAACCAATCATGGGAGCCTTTCAGATCGTATAATGAGCTACTATGGGGATTCTCCTAGGGGCATGGTGCGTGATTATTCAATCATACTGCTACAAGCTTCTGAGCTTCGTCTATTCTGCATTGTTTTCTAACTTGGATGTGGTATATCAATCGCAATTGTAAAACAGGTGGAGTCTGCCTTTGAATTTGCAAGAATTTGCCGGAAGTTGGACTACCATAATTTCCTCTTTTCTATGAAAGCAAGCAATCCAGTTGTCATGGTCCAGGCGTACCGCTTGCTTGTTGCTGAAATGAATGTTCAAGGATGGGATTATCCATTACATCTGGGAGTAACTGAAGCTGGTGAAGGTGAGGATGGACGAATGAAATCTGCAATTGGCATTGGAACCCTTCTTCAGGTAGCTTCATAATTTCGTAACTTGGACAAGTCCCTTTTCAGGTATAATCATTGTCATCAGAAAATGTTCAATTGGAACTTGCTATGGTGGTGTTATAAATTTCACATCCATCTAGATGATTTTTTCCTTTCTGAAATTAGACATTTGCAGTAAAAAATTTCGGCATTACTCATGAGTACTGTAAAAATTTAGGTGAAAACACGAAGACTGGTTCGCAAATGTTTACTTCATTTTTTTCTTACCAGACTACATCACTATAGTCATTTGATTAAGGGACAAATACATAGTGCCGTAGGGTGATCATGATAATAGTGAATCTAAGGAAATTTATTTGATATACTATTTTGACCTTAGGGGATCTAAAGAACTTCATTCTTTCAGGATGGTTTGGGTGATACAATCAGGGTCTCCCTTACGGAACCTCCTGAAGAGGAAATAGATCCCTGTCGAAGGCTGGCTAACCTTGGCATGAGAGCAACTGAACTTCAGCGGGGGGTGGTAGGTTTCAGATTCTATTAATTCCGTTAATGAGCTTACTTGATTTGATGTTAACCTTGAAGAACCTTTTGAATTAGCTTGTCTGGGCACTTTTTATCAGGCTCCATTTGAAGAGAAGCACAGGCATTACTTTGATTTCCAACGCAGAACTGGTCAATTGCCAATCCAAAAAGAGGTCAGATTTCAACTTTCAGGGATTTGGTAGGGGCGAAGGGCTGGGCATTCTCGTTAACTTTTCAGATTGCTTAATTTACGAACAGGGTGAAGAGGTGGATTATAGAGGTGTGCTGCACCGTGATGGCTCTGTTCTCATGTCTGTTTCACTGGATCAGTTGAAGGTCATTATTGATATTTGCTTACCCATTTTATTGATCACTGCCATTTTGCATTAGATCTTGTTCTTCAAGCTCACTAAGCACCTAAACCTTTAGTTTGATGTATGACTTTTAGTTGAGGAATTTGCTGTAGAGGCACAGAAAGTTGTAGTGGCTCCATTACGTTATTGTAACACCTGGGGTTAAAGGTGGTAGGGATAACTCTTAATGTTTTATTCCAGCTTAGTTATGTGAGAAATAAAGCTGTGGCCTCTTTGCAAACCAAAGAGATAATGGGCACCAATTTTTTCCCTTCCAATAGCTTCTTCCCTACCCTAGTTTTGTTTCTTGAAAGGCGCAAAGAGAGAATCAACTGGCACAAATCCTTTTCTTCTCTTGTAGTCTCCCTATGTATATTATTTTCCGTTAATATGTTTCTCTTAGCACTAGACACTTGGTGTATGTTTCAGCAGCTACCGGTAATCAGTTTATTTGTTTTGAATTGCATCTTGATAGCTTTTATCCTCTTTTGCCTTGCCAGACACCAGAACTCCTTTACAAATCGCTAGCAGCTAAGCTTGTTGTTGGCATGCCATTCAAGGTTTGTTCTTATTTTTCCAAATAACGTTGAAACTTTCATGCATTTTAATGATGCAAGATATGCATCACAATCTTAAGAAAAATGTTTACATTGATTTAGGATCTGGCAACTGTGGACTCGATCTTATTGAGAGAGCTTCCCCCAGCAGATGACGGTGATGCTGTAAGACACCTACTCACTTTTGCTATTATTTCAATGAGAAAGGGAAAAAGAAAAGTTCCTGTTTTTAAGCTCTGCTTTGTACTTGAAACCATTCATCGCTTTGTTATCTAATTCAATTTCAAGGTGTGGAATTGACTTGACATTATTTTTTGTATCATGTTCAGCGGCTGGCACTCAAGAGGTTGACAGACATTAGTATGGGAGTTATAACTCCTTTGTCAGAGCAACTAACAAAGCCATTACCCAATGCCATGGTCTTGGTAAATCTAAACGAATTATCAAGTGGTGTTTACAAGCTTTTGCCAGAAGGTACCGGTTGTACTAAAAGTTTTCTTAGCTTTCTGACCTAGGCATAGTGCATTCACGTGGTTTGGTTACCATTGCTCTTACTATGTTAAGAAAACCACCTCTCAGGCACACGCTTGGCTGTGTCTGTTCGTGGAGATGAACATTATGAAGATCTGGAAATCCTTAAAAATGTCGATGCCACAATGCTTTTCCATGATCTACCATATACAGAGGACAAAATCAGCAGAGTACATGCAGCCAGAAGGTATTGATTTTACATTCTTGCACAAGCTGTGAGTTCCTTCCTTAAGTGAGTGAACAAATTAGCGACCATTTGTTGAGGCTGCTTCAAAGATTTGGATATTGGATACACAAGTCTATAAGTGTTCGTTCACTGTGCTCATATCTTCATGCTTCCATAAATAGATATACTTAGAGACAGATTGATAGAAAGAGAAATTGAGAGAGATCGGTTTCAAGTTTTAAGCTGTCTTTCAGTTTCTCTACCTTAGACCTTCCAGTTGAGAATATTTCTTTGCAGAATATCTTAAAATATTTCTTTGTTCCCATTATTTTAGCTTCAACCAGGAAGGAAATTGTCTTATTGTGTTTCCCCTTGGATCGCTGTGCTCTTGCTAAGCATTCACTTAGGCAGCGCATTGACAAGACTAAATTTATGCAAAAGTAGTATGTAAGCTTACAGTTTTTCACTCTTCAGCGTGCTTGACTTCTAAAATTTGAGTACCCAACACAATTTTTGTGCTCTCTATATAAATGAATACGTTAATTCGATTTTCTCAACATCCTGATGGTTTAAATGTTCACTTACTGCAGGTTATTTGAGTTTCTTTCAGAGAATGCTCTGGACTTCCCTGTAATTCACCATATACAGTTCCCCAACAGCACTCACAGGTTACTATCCGTCCTTGTTAAATAAACAGATGAAGCTTTAAGCATCTTTAGCTAAGTAGTTCTGTTATTTGCAGGGATGATTTAGTCATTGGTGCTGGCAGCAATGCGGGAGCCCTTTTAGTAGATGGTCTTGGAGATGGCATTTTATTAGAAGCCCCAGATCAGGACTTTGATTTTCTTAGAAATACGTCCTTTAATTTGCTACAGGGTTGCAGAATGCGGAATACAAAGACGGTATGGGATTTTTGTTTAGAAGTATTGCAACAAATCTTATTGACTTGACAGTAATAATTGAGTAGTCCATGCACAATTTACTTATATTCAGGAATATGTCTCGTGCCCATCCTGCGGTAGGACGCTTTTTGACCTTCAAGAGATAAGCGCAGAAATTAGAGAGAAAACATCACATTTGCCTGGTGTTTCTGTAATTACCAACTCCCTTTTGCACTCAGTGATTAGATGACATCGATTAATTCTCGTTTATATGATCTGTTTTTTTTTTTTTTCCTGCTCTTTCTCATCCTATTGCAGATTGCCATCATGGGTTGCATAGTAAATGGACCTGGGGAGATGGCTGATGCAGATTTTGGATACGTTGGTGGTGCTCCAGGAAAGATTGACCTTTATGTTGGGAAGGTATCATATTTGGTTTAATTCTTCGGAATGTAAAAGTATTTAAATGGTATATTTCATTGGGTATTTCAAGATCCTTAGAAATCCAGATGCTGAGCATGCTGGGGTCAGCTAAAATCTAGAGTTCACGTGTGAATAACAAAGAAGAAGAAAGAGAATCTGGAGTGAAGCGTGGTAAATTTGGGAAGACACACAGGTGCACATGCTTGTATACACACACAAAAGCACAAACATAATTGTCAAGTGGAATCTTGCATTAAGAAGCTTCATCAATAACCATTAGATAAGAACGAGTTGGATAAAACAGTTATGCAATTGACTAAATGTGCATCATGCGTGCCCACTTTCTTAAGAAGGTAAGACCTAAACATAATGACATTAGAACTTGTGGCTCCTTCGGGTAGAATGCCCAAACTAGTTCTCCAGTCTTCGCTGGATTGCAAATCCATAAGCGGAAGTGTTAACTAGGATCTATCAGACTATTAACCTCAATGTACTTTCTTAGATAATAACCAAATTTTATTCCTACCTTGAGGGCTTGCATCAAATTGACATGATGAAAGGTGATAGGACACTTTCCGAAATATGTATGTTTTTCCATCTGTGACCCTTAACCACATGTTTTAGTTCCCCAAAAGCATGAGCGTTGGCTGTTTGCTAATATGTTGATATTATTTCCTCTTCCAAATCAATGCTTCCATCTTAAAACCTTACTAATTAACAAATTTTCATGGTTGTCATTTCACCTAAATTTTGTTTTTTCTATACTAAGGACATGTTTGAGTGTTATTTTTCTACACTGTCGTACAAGTACTTAGAGGGCTTGATGGTTGTATTTACAGACAGTGGTAAAGCGTGCAATTGAGATGGAGCGTGCCACTGATGCCTTGATCCAGCTTATTAAAGATCATGGCCGTTGGGTGGACCCTCCCGCAGAAGAACAAGATACAGGCAACTAAAGCCGTTAACAGGAAAGGCACGATTGTTGTACACGAGGGTAAAAGATGTAGTTTGAGGGTCCTGTAGAGCTGAGAGCAACACATAATGTGAACACTGCAGTATTATGTGAAAGATTTTGCCTCCAACAGGGCTGCTGCAACACAATTGTAATAGATATAAAAAATGTATGTTGTTTGTGTAGCATACAACATGTGTTAAATAAAGCAAATGAAATTTGCAATTAGTTCCTGTTTACTTGAACAATCAGAAAAGAGCATCGATCCCCAGTCGAACTTCAATTTTTAAGTGCCAACTACGAACATAACATGGGAGAATTAGTTACTTACAATCCATACATTGCGAGTTCGTTTTTATAATTCTCGGCATGTCCAAACTTAACACCTGGGTTGGAGGTGCAATAGCTATGAAAATTGGTTACAAATTGCTACCAGTTGCCTTACTTAAGCCTTCACGTGACAACTTGTGTTTTTGGCCTCAGGAGGGAAGAGTGTGGCTAAAAGTTCGATATGAATTTCAATTGCTGAGCTCGCGAGCCTGCTCAAGCTCTTTTATTTGCAAAGCGAAACAAACTTGAACGAGTTTCAATCGAACCGAGCTCCAAACTGTTCACATCTGGTTCATTTGCAGCCTAATAACAAACAATAAACCACTTGCAATGTAAGCACACAGCATAACATTCTTGTAAGAACACAATTGAAAGTGGAAAGACAGAAATTTTAGGAATTAAATTCAGAACCAGGAAAACGAGCATGCTGATTATCTCCCCGATTTTTGTAAGAGCAAAATACTTATACAAGTAATTTTTACTTTTTTTTATTTTTCATTAAACCTATACGATTTTCTTTTCTGGCCTCAAACTTACCTATAAATTTTTTTTTTCTCACTCTTATTGAATTCCATGTAAAGAGACAGGGGTGTGTTTGGAGAAGTGAACATGACATTATATATCAGTAAGTTAGATCAAACAATCTAAAACCACACATAATTTATGTTGCGAATATTTACATACGTATTTTATATGAATATTTTGATATCCGGTGCAGTGCGTGTTGGCTCCTAGCTAGATGAATATGAGGGCGTGTGCATGTATGTGTGCCACTTAAATGTTACGGATAAAGAAAACTTACATAATGCTAATGCCACACACTCTTGCACGCACATTCACATTCACATTCACATTCACCTAAGACCTAAAAACACACTGTACATGATTACGAACAATCATTCACTGGCGGCTCTATATATGGGTTAGACTAGATGGTCACATGCATGACCATCCAAAAAAATATTTATTCTTCTAATACATGGAGAAATTCTAGGGCATTCAATAGCAGCCAAGAGGTCTTTGGCCCAACTGCATTAGGGGGAGATCAAGATTATAACTCCTTATTTAGGGTGCTAATCTGATTATTATATATAACAATACTGACAAGCAAAACTTCTTTAAAAGAATATGACGCATCGTTATAATACGCATTATGTGAGATGACGAATTACACTATTTTGGGGCAACCATGCACCAGATCCAACCAATGGGCAACTTAATTCATCATTGGAAAAAGTAACCTGACATATGGATCTGATGATCAACATGAACTGTGAAAACAAATGAAGTAGTAGTAATTAGATATTTGCAATACAGTTAAATTTTTTTCCAAACATATGGATCTGACCGAAAGAGGTGAATAGTTATAGTGGTGAACCAAAGCAAACTCGATATTATTGTTGTTTGAGATGTGCCAAGGGTCCCTTGCTATTGATTGGATTGTGAATTGTGATAAATGTGTAGCTAATTATGGAGTATTTGATATGGTGTAACAACAATTTTTCCAAAGGGTGGTATTATGTCAAAAATTATTTTTGTTAATTTCAAAAATTTAGTGCAAAAAAGGCCGGTGCCATACATAGAGTATAAAATGGAGATTGGTTGGAGTTTGTTTAATCTTCATATCTCCAAAATATAGAGATATGGAGATATGATGCTAAGAAAAAATGGAGATATGCAGTTTGGTCGGAGATGCTTTGAACAAGGATTTAAAAATCATCCAACAGGTTATGTAACGGTTTTTGGCCCTTCGATACCATTACATCCAGGTATGCTAGGAGGAAAAATCGCATGCATATTGACCGGTTCGCTTTACATAACAGTTCATTTTCGATTCACAGACCGATTCATGGTTGTGCAGGTGATTTGTGTACTTAATTTATTTTACTCATCAATGGGTTTTTAAAATTCACAACTGCATCAACCAATTTCCATTATTTATTGTTCAATACTCCCGATACCATTACACCTCAGACCGTTACCATTTACATTGACCGTTGCCGTTACCTGTCCTAATATCATTATTTAAAACTTTGGCTCGTCGAGATCAATCAACAAGGGTAAAAAATTTGTTGCAAAACAAAGGCGAAAAAAAACTCAATAAGAACAAAACAAAAAAGGAATGCGATTTTGGCACTCCATTGTTAGCTAGTGACACTCTACTTTGGGCTTGTTTGTTTTAAATTTTGAAGAAGGTTTGAGTGGAGAGAGAGAGAGATAGAAAAAATGTATTAAAGATCGTACGCAAAGACTTTAAAGCCCCCAAAACAAATAAGCTCTTTGTGTTTCGTAATCTCACACAAAATAAAATACTAGTAGCTAAGCCCAAAAATTCCGTAGCGGAACTTAGCTTAAAAAATCCTAGGAGTCCAGGAATTAACAATCATCATTGGGCCCGGAATTAAAAATCGGCACTTAACAATCATCATTAGGTAATGATGCTTCTGCGCGAGTAAAAGATAGGAGTAGTATCCAGATTCCACACCTTTTAAGCTTTTCTAATCAAAATAAAGAAAAGATTCCACACCTTTTGATACTTCAATAACGAATAGAAAGTACACGTTAACATACCCTTTTTCACTTTTGCTCTTCGGATCAGGCTTCGTCATTTTGACTTTTGCAACCGACTCCGTTAGTTAAATGTCAACCTTTTTTTTAAAATTTTTTTGTGTGTTTTGTTCGGTTTTTTTTAAAATTTTTTGTTAAATTTGCGTCATATCTATTGAATTAATTATCAATCTCTAAAAAAGGAATCTAAAAAGTAAAAAACTTATGACAAAAAAAAAACAAAAAACAAAAAGTTCACTAACGATGGAAAAATATAAAATAGCTGTCTTTTTTCTTCTTTTTTTTTTTTTGTCTAAAGTGTTTGTCCTATATAAAAAAAATTTCAACATTGGTTCACATTTTTATGTATATTTTTAAGATTCTTTTTGTCGAGACGAATAATTAATTTTAAAAATTACAACGAAAAATTCGATAAAAAAATTACAAAAAGTAAAAAAATACCAAAAAGGTCTTAGACAAAAAAGTTTAGGAGAATGCAGCTTAGGTAAATGAACTTCACTTGTAGTAAAAAAAAAAAAAACTTTTCCTCTGAATTTGTATCACCTGAAATGAATGAACTGAATTATAATCAAGAAATCACTTAAAGAAGAGAATGAAGAACACACACAGAACAATTAAATAACAAAATCATCGAAATTTATTATTACCCATAAAGAATCCAAAAAATCAACGGACCAAATACAATAGATCAATATAGTAGTAGAGAATAGTCCACATTTAACTCGTAAAAATGATAATCTAAAAACACAATTTTGAAATAAACTCCAGACACAATTGCGTCCATGACCGTTCGGTATATTTGATCGCGTATCTATTCAACGATTCTGAATATAGTTATGCCTCGAGTCTATATTGCAAAATCGTGTTCGTATTTCGTAGCATTCTCGTGAGATGGAGATATGATAAAACGTATCTATATCTAGAGAAAATCACTCCGCGCCGCGTACCCGTACTGAGCCCGCCTGATATTCTGCTGCCGCTTCTTATACACCACCCCTCCGAATCCGACGACACATGCCGCCGCCACCACTCCGAACACTATCCCCGCCTTCTTTCCGCCCTTCGTTCCGCCTGATCCCTCCCCCTTCTCCCCCTCCTCCTCCGCCTCCGCCTCCGCATCCGCACTCATCTCCCCCTTGTACACCGGCGACGGCGACTCGGCCAGCGGAGACGGAGACGGAGAGGGAGACGAAGACGGAGACGGAGAAGGCGACCCCGTCGACGGTGAATCCGCCGGGAATTCTTCAAGATCATCGGGCGGAGGCGCTGGAGGAGAATTGTACTCCGGCGCAGAGAGCGAGTCGGCGCCGTGTTCCGGCGCCGGCGCCGGCGACGGAGCGGTTAGCGGTGGATCCGAGGATAGGGATAGTCGTACAGAGAGAAGCGATAAGAGAACGATTGTGAACAGGTTGTGGAGGATTCTCGCCATTGCAAAGATTGAGAGCTGAACACGAGAATGATTTTTGAAAAACTCGCAGATCTAGTGTGGTTTAATACGGTGACGGTCGATTAATGTAGCGTTGACGAAGTGCGTTGTGGAGTAGAAAGAAGAGATGTAGAGTTGAAAAGAAAAGGTTGGAGTGAGAGAGAGGGAATGTGGATCTGGGGGAGTGAGTGAGAAAAAAAGTGTGGGGAGGGGAGAGAGAGAATCTCGGGAGGAGTGAGAAAGAATGTGAGTGGACGGAGGCGAGGAGGCGGCGCGTGGGACTTGATCGGCGGCGGTTGGTTTGGGAAGCAAGGCTTTAGGAGAGAGAAGGGTGGTGCTTGGACGGGAAGATAGGCTTCGGGATTCTGAAATAAATAGAGAAATCTCATTCTGAATTTTGAAGATTTAAAAAAAAAAAATTCTCAGGAAAAGTTGGAAAGTTTTCTTCGTCGTACATACTATGAGATTGAGATTAAATTCTTTAGACGAGTGTAAACATTTATTTCATCCAAATCAATTAAATTGCGCTACGTTGCAAAACAGTGGTCTCAATCAATAAAATACGGTAACGTGGCGCAATATAATTGATTTGGAGAAAACAAATGTTCTTTAGACCGGTGTAAACATTTGTTTCATCCAAATCAATTATATTGCGCTACGTTGGTTCCAGTCAATAAAACATGGCAACATGACGCAATATAATTGATTTGAAGAAAACAAATATTTATACCGACGGTATAAAGAATTTATTCCTAGATTGACGGTGTAAAGAATTTATTCCTAGATTGAGATTACATCTTTTAGGTATGTGGGGAATATTACAGCGTGATACACTGTAGGATAAATAATCTATATTGTTATAAAAGAGACTAATTTTTTGACAATATTTATGCACAAAATTAAGTACTCCTTCCGTCCCTTTTTTTGTGTCCAGTATACCATTTTGGGCTGTCTCTTAATAAGTGTCCATTTTGTAAAGTTGGGGGGGTAAAAGTTGGTGTATTGTCTATTTTGTCCCTAAAAGTAGATTTTATTTTGAAAAGTTAGTGAGTAAAAGTGTAATGATGATGGGTAAGTAGGGAAAGTGAAGGAAAAAATTGATGTGAAAGGTGTAATGATTATGTCTTTTTAATAAGTTGGAGTTACGAAGCAGGACACTTAAAAAGGGACGGAGGGAGTACTTTTTTAGTCGTCGTCGGATCATATTTAATTTTTTGACAATGTCTAATGTCTATGCATAAAATAAAGTACTATCTTTAATCCGATCATATTTTTTTGCTTAGGATATAGCCATTAGGTCGGACAAATGCAAAAAAGGAAAACATAATCACCCCTTTCTTTACCAAATCAATCTCTCTCTCTCTCTCTCTCTCTCTCTCTCTCTCTCTCTCTCTCTCTCTCTCTCTCTCTCCCCTTCCTTTTAAAATCTACAATCATGCATGACTTTGCATGAATATGGTCGGTTAACTTCTTCTTTTCTTTTCTTTTCTTTTTTGATAAGCTAGGGCTGGTTAACTTGGTTTGTTACTTAATTTGTTGAATGTTTTTTTTATTTCCCTTTTTTAAGTTATGTGAACTTATTATAGTAGTAATAGGGAAAGAGGAAGGAGTTATATTATTATGATTGAAGTTATTATTATAAATAAATGAATTAGTTTTAGAGAGGAAAGAGCCATTGGAGATTGAGATTGGAGTAAAGAAAGGAAAGAGGTATTAATAATGCCACATTCGTAGTATTGCATGTTGTGGGGATTGAGACATGGAATGGAAAGGAAAGGAAAGGAAAGGGGGAGTGAAAACGAAGGGAAGGAAAGGTAAGGAATTAAAAGGAAGTTTCGTGTCTTTAACGACGGCGGAAGCAATGTGGCAAAAAGACAGATTTTGTTCTCTCTCTCTCTCTCTCCTATCAATTCTGTTATTGCAAAATCAGGAGTCTCTCTCTCTCTCTCTCTCTCTCTCTCTCTCTCTCTCTCTCTCTCTCTCTCTCTCTCTCTCTCTCTCTCTCTCTCTCTCTCTCTCTCCTATCAATTCTGTTATTGCAAAATCAGGAGTAATTACGAGTTTCCATCCCTGTCGTTCTTTTCCAAATTGAATGTACTTTAAGAATTTCATTCCCACAAATTAATGCATTATACTCACCACACAAAAATTACCTTTCAAAAAAAAAAAAAAACCATACAAAAATTGCATTTTGGATATTATATCATCTACTGTAAAAAATTTATGTGTGGAACATAATTTTTGTTAAGGGTTTTCAATCAGTAAAGTGAAATCTCAAACTAAAAAGACCCATAATACACCCAATAGGATGGTCCAATCCCTTTAGAAGCTAAAGAGGAGGAGATCCCGGCTAGTATGAAACCATCCACTTACATGATTTACGGATCCGAGATATATATATATATATATATATATATATATATATATATATATATATATATATTTGTGGGTGATTGCGAGAAATTATTTTTGCAGATTTTGAGATTCTAGCTTTTCAAAATTAGTTTGGAGTGTTTGTCAAAAAATTCTAGATAAGAGATTCTCAAATTCTACATATTCTTAAAAACTAAAAGGGGAATGAAATTCTCAAAATTCCAAAACTAGGTTTGAGTAGCTTTAAGATTTTGCAACAAATTTTAGAAAAAAAATAATGAAATTCTCATAATCTCACAATTGTAACAAACATGTTTCTTAACTTCTACTAAAATTTGGAATCTGAAATATGCAGCAAAATCTGAAGTAAAAAATCTAAAATCTATATTCAACAGCTATCGCAAAATCTGAAATCTAAAATCTGTAGTAAAATCTGGAATCTAAAATCTCTCCCATGCAAATCCTCTTTTCCTCTTCTAGTGCCTCATTTCATGCACCCCCTCGGCCCTTCCTCTGAACAAATTATTGGGTGCTTCTCAAGAAAAAATTAGTGGGGGCTCATGTGGTTGTCACCCAACAGACGCCAGGATCACTAAATAATTTTTTTTTTTTTTTTTGTAAAAGTTTCTGGACTAACTTACATGCACCTTGACTAATTCAAGAGGCTATAAACTCGCTGTTCACGAGCATTTTCATACTTTCTACTCTTAGTTTTAATTTGGAAGTAAACGAAAGGAATTATATTAGGTAAGTTGGTACTAACTGCTAAGACATTACAATTTGACATGTTCCTCATATCGATCGATCTCTCCCCCCAATTATTTTCCTTTACTAAGACATTACAATTTGACATGTTCCCCATATCGATCGATCTCTCCCCCCAATTATTTTCCTTTGGCACATAGCTCCCAGTTCCAGAAATTCTCCAATTCTGAATCAGAAATGGTGAGCTAATAGTTTCACCAAAGATGTTCAAGAGAACAACTCTCAATTCTTGCCATATAACCACTTCTTTTTTTAAGTGGCAGAACTTAAAGAAGGTATAAGCAAAGTGGTAAATAAAGTTACTTTCGTTAATAGTTTCATTTGTCACATGTTAGAAGAATGACAAACTTGTGCTTGACTTTTTACGATATGCACCCCTTGAATTCATAATATTTTAGATTTATGTTGTGACATTTTATGAACTTGACATTGATGTTAAGAATGATTATTCAAAATTTTATGAATCAAGAAGTTCATATCCATCCATTAATATAAGAAGCAAATGTTATTGTGTGCTCGCCTTCAAACAACCCATTCCTAATTTCTTAAATTTTTTTATTGTTTTAATTTCTTACAGTTAAATGAGAGAGAGAGAGAGAGAGAGAGAGAGAGAGAGAGAGAGAGAGAGAGAGAGAGAGAGAGAGATTGATTGATTTTAGGGAATTGAGGAAAATTATTCAACTTATGTCCCAGGAGCATTTTCACGTGGTGACCCAATTCATCTCTTCACTACGCATATGCGTGGTTCCCACTAGAAAGTGTGGAGCCTACTACTTGTCAAATCCCACTAGAAAGTGTGAAGCCTACTAATTGTTTTATGTCCCATACCATCTAACGGATACAACGCTTGTACTCCAAATAAATATGTGTATTGTAGCACTTCATTATAGAATATCAATTTTCTCTTCATAACTATTGAATTATAGAATAAAATACAATTTTTTTTAGGAACACGTTAGAAATGCATTAATATTTAGTAAGGAGGGAGTACAATTGTGCCGAGCGAAAACCAAAACTAGGACCTAAGGAGCATAACACAACGTACTGGTCTACAAAATACAAAATACACAACACCTATGCAATCGCCAGAAGATGAAAGGCCAAAAGGAGGCCTAGGAACGCCGACAACAAGCAAAGGCCAACAGAGGCCTAATGAGCGGAACACAGAGTAAAATATAATTACACAACTGTTAAGCTAACTATTACTGATTCCTTGTAGAAATAAATATTAGTTAGCCAACCCAACTATTAGAGACGCGTATGCAAAACAAATTTTACCAACAAAATGAAATATGTTTGGTACTTAGTCGCATAATCTTTTGACATGCCCTCCTCTCACATTTCAATCTTCACACTGCACTCGCGCTCACAAATTTTACGCTTGCGATCGTGCTTCCACACGCTCACGCATGCCATCTATGTAGCTTAGGTCCCTAACACTACTCTCAGGGCACAAAACATACGAAATGGGAATATGGGATACTTGAGGGGGACTTGTTATAATCAAAACTCTCTTTTTTATTATTTTTAATTCATGATTATAGTCAAAACTCGAAAGCTAGAAAACCCTTCACAAAGTTAGCAAACAAAGTTAAAGACGCTTATCAATCATACTCTCTAACTTGATCGTATAACTAGTCCTGCCGATGTGATCTTTTAGGCCAAATGCGGCTACATATACATTGATGATACTGCTATAATACTCATAATTCATCCTTCACATCGTTGGCGCCGCCCTCGCTGCTTTCTTTGGCATCAGAGCTCTCTGGTTTTGGGGTTGAAACGGGTTTTTCGAGCTTAAAAGGGACCGATGCATGCTTCTTTAGGAATATGTAGAATGCAACTACGGTACGATCAGCATCGACAGTTATCTGTGAGATCCCGAAAACAACAGATCTCTTCAGTAATCTATAAAATACTATAACTTAAGCTGGAAAAGCTAAAAATATATGACAGAACAGAAACACATAATTAGATTTTGGAAGCAACTCACTGGATCAGAGCTTTTGTTTCCTGCTGGGAAGAAGAGAAGCGTGGGGAACCCATCAGCCTGCAAACAACAGAAAATATATCAGTTTGAGAAGCTATATGGTGTCCCAGTAACAAAATGTGACCATGTGCCTCGACCAATCAAAGAGGGATGCGAACATTTTTCGGAGAAAAAAAGGGGATGAAGTGAAAAAGTAACTGCAAGATGGGCATACAGGCATGCCAGAATTCCTGACCCACTGGATAACTTTTGCTCTCCCAAAGGATGCCTCCAAATGTATCCCCACAAATACTAATGTTAAAAAGAATCTAGTCTGATATTACCTTTGCCCTCGGGTGTTCGTTTGTGGTACCATCCATTTTGGCAATTATAAGAGATTCAATGCTGCGCAAATGTTTGGCAAGCTTGTTGTAAGTTGGCTCCAAAGCTTGGCAATGCCCACACCATGGTGCGTAGATCTGGAAAAAAAACTTGCATCAGCAAATTAGAATACCAGCAAATAAATATAAAATCAAAGAGCACAATTTGTAGGATACTTCCACGATGATAAAAAATTAAAAATGATACCTCGAGAAGAACATCTTTTGATTCATCCAAAACAATTTCATCAAAGTTATTCCCAACCACTATTTTCACATCCCCATCATTCTGTGCCACAGCAATTAAGAGGAAGTTATTGGACTTGTCAGACTACAAAAACAATCAGCGAGAATACTAAAATCAAACACTCACAGTCTCGGGAACTGGATCGGACTTATAAAAAGGCTTAAGCTTGTCTTGAAAGAAATCCTGCCCAAACGCCTGTGGACGAGGGACATGGCATATAACACAAAGGTTCAGTTTAAATCAACTGATATTATGCAGAGGTAGAAATGGGAACCAAACAGATGAAACAAGAGGTTAAACCTTAATATTATCTAGAGTCACCTCCCCATCAAGTATGTACTTCTTAGAATCATCATTCCCTGAATATCCAATAATCTGGAACGAAAACATTGCCAACCAAAAGTAAGTACAACCAATATCAAGTTACCATTTGTATGAAAAAGGATAGGCATACACGAGAAGTGGTGAAGGCTGGAAAAACGCTTTATTACTTTTGGGGAATCCCCAGTGACACCGAAATAATCAGCCACAGGTCTGCCCACATCTTCATTGTCCATTTCCACGTACACAAAGATAAGCTGAAATTAAACGGGAAAAGAAGTGTATAAATACAATATCTACTAAACCATTTATGCATTTGGTTTCTAGAACTCAGGATGGGGCATGTGGTCACCAGCACGTCACTAATTAAGTGATAACAGAAATATAAGTTTATATATGCTCTAAAATTAGCAATACTAAAGGCCGTTGAAAGCAAGTAACCAAGGTTGAAAATGGAAAGAGCTTGAAGACCGCTAGAACTTCAACCTGTGGATCACATTCAATCAACTACAACAGGTGGCCAGCTCATCTAAACTTGACATATTTTCTGACTTGCTCACTGTAACAATGAAAAAATAAAGGATCGATATTGTACTTGCTGGTTCTTTTCCCATTCACACAAAGAAGCACTGTCAGTATCCTATTCGAACCAGAATTGACTTTTCTAGGGTAGATTGGTCCCAAATACCAATATGTTTTGAGAAATTTTGGTTGCAAATAGGGTACCACGTGGCATGCATATGTGGTATCCCATGGCCAATAAGAAAGTTGTCACTGCTTACAAAATCAAACATTGTCGGGAACGCTCCACCTCAATTGATGACGCATGAAGACTTAAAGGAGATGAAACTTCTGTCAATTCTCTCTCCCTCCCCCCACGAATCACGATGTATCTAGAAGATTCCTTCTACATTACTCTCTCTCCCCTGAACAAACCCAGTTTATCTTTCCAACTAGTTATGATCCAACTTTTTATTTCCCTCCAGCGTCTCCATGACAAAAAACAAGAGTGAGAACCACCTAGTCCTACTGACTCCTACTTTATGATTATTAATTCATTAGGTTCTTTGGCTTCTACTAATATACTCGAGCACGATTTTCATGGTTACAACTTACAACCCAGAATTTGTCCCAAGTTCAAGCTTACAACTTAGTACTAAATTGCCAATTGAATGAAAAACTTACAACCCTTTCGTTACAACACAAAATCATTGCCAAAGATAATGCCAATTGAATATAAATATGTAATTCAACCAAACCCACAAAAGCTCACAATAGCGAAACAGATGGATCTGCAAGAATATTGTAAGGAATCAAAGTCCGATAAAGACTGCCTTTGTGTTGTTTGCTCCAATGGGTTTCAGCGGTGGCATTTTGACTGTAGACATGGCCAAAGAAGGCCCTTGCGGAAGAGGTAAATTTCACAGAGAAAGATAGAGTGGTGGAAGACGAGAGGAAAGTTTCTTAGTAGCAGTCAATCGATTCTGATCCAATGCCTAAGAGTCTTCATCTTCCAACCCTTCCCACTATGGAAAATGGAAGAAAAAGAACAACTTATGAGAGAGAGAGAGAGAGAGAGAGAGAGAGAGAGAGAGAGAGAGAGAGGTGTTTCTTGAAATACTCCTGAGGATGGCAATGATTGAAATTAGGAGAATAACTAGTGGTGTTGGATGTCAATGGGGAGAGTGAAAATATGATGGGGGAGTATTTGTTTTTGAAATCCAAAAAATTTAGATTCAAAAATTTTAATTGAACTATAGGTGTGAATTTTGATTTTTCAGAGAGAGAGACAGAGAGAGAAATGGAAGAATGAAGAGAGAATATGAAACTAAACATGTGACCCAAAGCAACAAACGTTAATGAAGATAACCTTTCCGTTAGCTTCCCTTGGCCAATGTGGCAATCTTCTGACTTGAGAGTTTGCTGTCACTTTCTTATTGGCCATGGGGTACCACGTATGCATGCCATGTGGTACCCTATTTGCAATCAAAAATTTCTCCTTTAACGGACTCTGATTCCTTACAATATTCTCGTAGACCCATTTGTTTCCCTATTGCGAGCTTTTTGTATTTTTTGGTGGGTTTGGTTGAGTTGCATATCTATATGCAATTGGCATTATCTTCGGCAATGATTTTGTGTTGTAACGAAAGGATTGTAAGTTTTTTATTCAATTTCGCAATTTAGTACTGAGTTGTAAGCTGACCGCTTTACAATTTATCACAATTGCAAAATGTCAGACATCGAGCCCAAGCTTAAGTTAATACTTAACGAAAGATATGTGAGGTTGACTGCTTTACAATTTATCACAATTGCAAAATGTCAAGACGGCGAGCCCAAGCTTAAGTTAATACTTAACGAAAGGTATGTGAGGTCGTATATTAAGGTCACACAGAAAGCTGAGGCACGAATGACACCTACATCCTTAAGGTTCACCAGACCAGAGGTTTTGGAAATTGAGCAAGTGGGCCTAACATGATAACTCAAGTCGCAATGATATAAACAATTTTCTAAAACGCTTAAACAAATAAAAACTCATCTCTTGGACAGGAAGTCGTCAAAGAGTCATATACCTTTTTAAGATACTCCAATGGATGACCAAATGGAAAAAGCTAGATTAGATTTCATATTGTTCCTTTTCTTTCTTTGCAAACAACACATGTCCAACTAGCCAGAATGTTTCTCTGTGAAGCAATCTTAAATTACCTTGCCCTTAAAGTTTTTTGCAGCTTCTTGAAATGTAGAAACAACCTTCTCTGAATCATTTGAAGTGGCAAAGAGCAATATCTGCAATTTGAAATATCAGATACATGAATACCCAACCAAGAATACCAATGTGAGGGCCACCAAACACTTGCTGCAACAAACTATCAACACACACATAAACCTGGATGGCCCCCACCATCACTTGGTGTGGAGCCTACCAAGGATTGTGAGTGAGTTTGTAGGTTGTTTCAGGAAAAAGTTCATTTCCCTAACATCTTCCAATGAAGACATTGCTAAAGCTCGGGTAATCTCATATTCGAAGACACCGTTCCACATTACCTGTTTTTTAATAGGACTTTCAAAAATCACAGAGGCACTTTCTCTGGTAAAAGTGGTCACCAATGGAAGCTTGTTGGAAGACACAAATTCAGCTATTGCGGACTTCACAAACTGACCATCTGCAAAATAAGTGCAAACGTGGAAGTGAAAAATTGATTCCCTACAGTTTTCATTTTAGAACAGCAAACCAAAGTGACAAAAAGTGAAACATACCAAAATGGCTAAGTTTCTCATCCTCCCTCTTTACCATGATCAAAGCCGGGCGTTTAGCATCAGGATCCAAGTGGAAGAGCTTTGCAATCTCAGGAGTCGTAGTTTGGTAAAAGTTGACACCATCCTCTAGTTTGGAAGCAGCAGCAAGCTCCTCACTCTCAGGACCCTATAACATCAACCAAAGAAAAAGGAGTAGTAATTTTTAGATGAGGAGAGAGAATCAGTTGAGAAGGAACTACATAAAAGAACTTCTGGTACCTAATCATTAACTTATAGGAATCTAAGTTCAGTTGAGGAATTGATCCTGGAAAATATAAATTGTCCAGTTCCCATACCATGACATCAGATGTAGCGAAAAAAGAAACATTCCATAAGATGAACAATTCCTATGCAAGCACGAAGCTTCCAAAAATTCCAAATGGGTTTAGCAATTACAGGTCCCCATGAGGGCAAAATGCTTTGTAGCACGGACACCGACACGGATACAGACAGAGGAATTCTAAAAATTGGGGACACGGATACGACAGGAGACATGGCAAAAATAAGTAATACCAGTGGAAACATAGTTATATGTAAAAGCATGAGGCATCCATATACACATTTGCCCCCCGAAAATACTTTTAAAAATTGCATATTTAACCCCTGCCGTCCCTATATGTGTCCCCCTAAAAATATTAACTAGTTTTGCCATGTCCCCTGTGTGTCTCGATGTCCTAGTGTCGGACATGGGGACACCGGCGGACCGGCCTATAGGAGTGTAGGTGCTTCCTAGGCAAAATGTAAGGGCAAATTATAATTACCCCCCTCTAACTATGCCTCGCGTACACTTACCCCCCTTTAACTTTTTTTTTTTGGCACTTAACCCCCTCAAACTAACGAAAATTCAAACGGTCATAATTTCTTAATCCAAAATCGAAAATATGCAAATTATATATCGATTTCGAGGTCTTGAAGTCAGTTTTCTAATGACACCAAAATCACATCACGATTCAAAGCACACAGAAAGTTATGATCAAAACGGTATTTCTGTCTACCAGCCCTTACTCTTTTGATTATAACTTTCTGTGTACTTTGAATCGTAATGTGATTTTGGTGTCATTAGAAAGCTGACTTTAAGATCTCGAAATTGATATATAATTTGCATATTTTCGACTTTGGACGAAAAAGTTATGACCGTTTGAAGTTATGATCGTTTGAATTTCCGTTAGTTTGAGGGGGTTAAGTGCCAAAAAAAAAAGTTAAAGAGGGGTAAGTGTACATGAGGCATAGTTAGAGGGGGGTAACTATAATTTGCCCAACATGTAAAGTTAGCTCTTTGCCAGATGAAAACAACACTATAGCATGCCAATGTTATGTCATTTGAATTTTCTAAAGTCGTATGGAGTAATTTCCAAGCATTTGAAAGGAAAAGGAAACAAAAAATAGACATGAAACTCTTTTTTCACTTCAATAGTATACATGAGGGCTTTTGGAGTTCACCCTGTAGAATGAAGGAAGTACAGTTCAGACATTGTTTTGCTATCCACCTCACCTCCCCGAAATAAGCAACAAAAACAGCAAATTTCTATGCTAATAACCAGAGAAAATAGCTGTAGGAAGTGCGTACCGCCAAAGATTCAAGGAATCCCAAAACAGCTTTATTCTCAGAAGTCAATACACGCCCGGCCTCATCTGCTGTTGTTATGTTGGAGACACCAGGTCCGATTTTCTTCTTTATCCAAGTTACTATAGCTTCTCTGCATAGAGAAGTACTTAAATTATCAGTCTCTGGAGGGATGCATAACCCCACAAATCAACCACAGTAACAATAATAACAAGAAGAATAACCACAAAACAATCACTCCCTCTGTTCTTTTGGTTGTCCCTTGAATCCTATGTAGCACGGACACGGAACATACGATTTCTTAAAAAATGGGGACACGGACATGGCAAAAATAAAGAAATAAATAAAAATGTAAAGCAAAGCCGGCGACAATTTCAACATGACTGGTTTTCTTCTAAGGGAGTGTTACGTTGACGCTATGTTCCAATCTAAGATTTGCCGGTAAAGAAAAAGGAAAGAATGATAATGCAATTCAGCTTCTCCGAGTAACTAAAAAAAACTACACAAACTCAAATTTCCTGTAAAAGGCATGTTTTTTTCTCAGTTTTCCAATTCAACCAAATAAAGCTAATAAATTCAGCTAGAGAGAGAGAGAGAGAGAGAGAGAGAGAAAGAGAGAGAGATGACGGAGCGACTGACTTGGTCCTTTGGCCAGTGTAGGGCTTGTGTTCACCATCGACGAAGAAATACACGGTAGGAAACCCCTGGACTTCGTACTCCTCCGCCAGCTCACTCTCCTCCGTCGCGTCCACCTTCGCCAGCGCCACCGCCTCTCCCTTCAGCTCCGTCGCCGCCGCCGCGTACTCCGGCGCAAGGGCCTGGCAATGTCCGCACCACGGCGCATAAAACTCCACCATCACGAACCTATTCCCCTCCACGAACTCGCTGAAGTTCCTCTCCCCCAAAACGACGACGTCCTTCTCGTCGATCTCCGGCGACCGCGAGTACTCCTCCTCGTCGTGGTCGTGGTCCAGCCCTGAGGGAACTTCGAAGTCGTCGTAGTTCTCGATGTCATCATCGTCGTCGATGTCGTTCTCTTCGTCTGAGAATTGGGGATCTGAGTGGGGTAGTGCGGCGTCGTCTTGATCGGACTCGAGGAAGGTGAGGAACTCGTCGTCGTCGTCGGCGGCGGCGGAGGTGGTGTGTTTGGAGAGAGAGGGAGAGAGAGTGGTGAAGAGGAGGAGAGCTGAAATTGAGAGGGCGAGTGCGAGGATGAGTCGACTCGTCATTATGCGGCGAGTTCAAACCGGCCGTGAGATCTGGAGTGTGGACCGTGTCTTGGAGCGTGGGGTTTTAAAGACGAGGATCATTAATTTTTTGAAAAGTGACGTAATAAATCTAGCTATATTTTGGTTACTTTTGCTCGTCTTTTCTGATTTTTGATTACCTGAGTATATTTTTTGAATCATTTGTCCATCTCGGCGAGGAGAAGAGTCTAAAAATTTAAATATGATTTGTAAAATAGTAAGAGGGAGGAAAAGGAAAAAACAAAATAAGAAACTGCCATTCTTCTTGACAAAGAAAATATTGGGAGGAAGCAAAATAAATTAAATTAGGAAACTAAGATATTCTAGAGTTATTCTTAAAACGGTCTTGCTATTGTCAGCCTAATAGGCTGACAATAAACACACTAAAAGACAAGAAAAATACTTATTTCTGTGCATTTTTTAATCCTTTAATACACATTTACACACCTATTATCGTTAGCTCATTAGGCTGATTTTAGAATTTTCCTTCTTAAAATTGCAAGACTTTCTAACAAAATATTGTAAAAGCTAAATGCTCTAGTATTTCTTGAAGAGAAATGATTTTTATTTTTTTGTTAGATCTCCACCTGCATCATGGCTGCCAAATGATTTCGGTTGTGGATACTCTGTCCTGTAATTCTGATGTCCAGTTGTGATTTGTACTTTTGGGATCTAGATGCTCCCTGCAGAGCACATCCATCTCGATACTCGATGGTCCGGATCGAAAACAAACTTTTTTAGAGAAGAGTTACGAAAGAATTAACTTTTTTCTGAAAGAGTTCGTTTTTAATCATGACTGTTAAAAACACTTTGAACAACTGCAGTGGCGCTCTGCGGGAAGCTGCTTTGCACCATCCCGGATCCCTGTTTTCTCTCCTTTCCAATTCTGTTGCAATTTCCTTCAATTTTCTTTCTGCAATTTCCCTTTTTAATTCTACAAATTGTAACATTAAAGCTCACTTCGTAATTCCGTCCTTAGCAGGATTCAGGAAACCAAAGAACAGAAGAACTCACCATCTCAAATGGAGACATTTTCTTTTGATAACTCAGCCACTTAGGTTTTTGGGCCAACTTATGCCTATAGGCAACCAATTCCACAGCTCACCTGGAGACTCCCAATTAAAATCAGAGCAAAACTCTAGATGAATTGACCCCAAAGAGCACTTGGGAGGTGATAAAACAAAACATGGAGATATTTGGGGGGGGTGGGTGTGGTGTTGGAAATGATGGTCTAGTTCCAAATGCAGCTCTGAACCTTCACATATTGCCTGATGAGAAAAACTACTTGACAATAGGGGTTCTTTTGTATATTCTGTAATTACTAATTATGAATCCCAATGAAAAAGAATGGTAGAAGACCATGGTGGTGAGGCTTATTTGAAAAGATCACTACCTAGAGTAACCATGCCAATCTCTTCACCTAGACCACCAGAATGCAAATGACCTATTTCCGTTGCTCGAATTCGCTCTAGCTCTTCGACGACTCTCCTCATCACCGGTCTTCTTGTACCAGTATCTAGACAAAGCAATGCTAGTTCCATCATTTGTTGAACCGCGTGCAGTGTGTGGTCCTTTACCGTCTTGTCAACGAAATTGTCGATATCACGAGTGCCCTTGGCCTGCATGGTTAAAACAATGCGTTAGAATTTGGCGAAATAACTACCAACTAGCCATAGCATTCCTCATGATCACCTTGTTGAATTGGTTTCCCAAAATTAAAGCTATGATTAGTTGTTTTAGAGGGGATAATTCGGTTGAAAAGGGGAATGAATACAAAGAGGAAAACTAAATAAATCAATGCTGAAATGACTCGGATTTTGGAAAATTAGTATATTTGTTAGCCACCCTAAATGGTTGGGAGACTAATACATCTTGCCCAACAGAATTTGCTTTAGCGAGAGCCTTGCGCTGTGGATCGCGTTTTTAGGTAGACTTAAAAAACTTCTTGTAATAGTAGCTAAACCAAAAAGAAACAATCTGGTGATGTACAAGCATAGTACATAGTTGAAGAAGAGTTGAGCTAAAACTAAAAACAAAATTTGCCAGGAACTAGAAACAATGAGAATTACGGGGACATTTACCTGCGACACTAGATTTTCTTGCACGTCTGAATGATTCCTGCCAAGTGCTTCACGTCCACTGATCAACTCCAGCAAAAAGATGCCAAAACTGTACACGTCGCTTCTCTCTGAAAAGTCGTGCGACGATCTCAACCTTGAGGAATAGGTTCACTTCAGAAATTAGGAAAAGAGTCACAACTCTCAAGCTTTAACTATGTTCACTATACTCAGTAATATGCCAAAAATAGGAAGATGGTAAGCAATTTGGCCCCAAAAAAATTCAACCATTGAACTTAGAAAGCTTTAAGAACTAACACAGATGCCTCATCTGCAAAGAAAAATGTATTCTTTTTCAAACAGGATTGACAAAAAAGAGTCAAAATGGAGATTACATACTCAGGATCACGAAAGCAGTCAACCGCTGAGGATGATTCAGCATAGTAACCCTCCATCGGCAAATTTGAGAGTCCAAAATCAGAAACTTTGGCAGTAAAACTTTCATCCACAAGGACGTTTCTTGTCCTGAAGTGCATGTGTAGGATAGGGGGCACCAAAGAGTGAAGATGCTCAAGTCCTGATTGAAGATGTAAATTTGTTGGATCAAATATTCTCATAATCTCATGTCCATTGCAGTCAGTGGAATTGAGGGAAACATTGCATCTACCTTTTGCCGCGCCTAAAGCAATTATCAGCCTTTGCCTCATGTCTAGCTTTCCAATAGGCAAACCTTCACTGTCTAGAGAAAACAAATGTATGAAGATAGAGAACTTCTTTACATAAACGAACACAGTGAGAAAGAGAGAGCACCGTATAAATGATTCCCAACATTTCCATTAGGAAGATAATCATAGACAAGAAACTGCTGATAGTTCTCTTTGCAATACCCAATAAGCTTGACAAGATGCCGATGGTGAACACTAGCTATGCGCGTTACCTGAATGTGTAGGGCTAAGTTAGTTTTGCTGCAAAATGTTCTTACAAAAAGTGGAAAATTGGAACACATAGGAATTGAAAACCTATAACTTCCGTCCTATAGAGAAGGCATTTAATCACATTAAATAGTACATAAATGGGTAGTAAAAACAAAGGAAGTAACCACTCACAATTGGGAAGTATGACAAAAAAGAAAGTCTGCCGGGGGCAATCAGTTTTACCTCATTCACAAAATACTGAACCGGGCAGTGCAGGCATCTCTTGATAGCCACAATAGATCCATCACCTAGTAACCCTTTGTATACTAAGCCAAATGAACCTTCTCCTACAAGATTAATTTGGTTGAAGTTGCCCGTAGCCTGCTCAAGCTCCAGAATTGATAATTGCCATAGATTGAATGTATCATAGGGAGAAACAGCACCAGAACCAGGGGAAATATCTTCCCTTGCCCGCAGAACTAAAACAAAATAATTAGGCAAAGCCAGAAACAGAAACTAAAATAGTAGCCAAACCATTAAGACCTAATTCAACAGAGGACCCTATTTTGCAACTGAGGGCGATTTTCAGAAACATATAATGTACCTGTGATCTCAAATATGTGGTCCACGAACATAACTTCAGCACGGACTAGTCATGTTTGATATCCTAAATTGTTTGGTTTCTTAGCCTTCCCAAAGGGTCAGTTGGGATTAGCTGAACTGCTTTAAAGTGAAGAGGAACCCAAAAAAGCACGCACTTTTCACGTCTTTATTTAGCAAGAGGGTGGTGGAAGGTGCAAGAAAGTACAATGTAGATTTGATTGTCTTTTTTTCTTTCCGTAAAAAAAAAAAAGATTTGATTGTCTTTCTTCTTGCAAAAAAATACAGGAGAAGATTCAAAAGTTCCAACGGAATGTCGTTACTTACTATTTGAGTTCTGAACTAATTCTTCTTTTTCTACATCTCAGACAAACACTGAGTACACAACCAAAAACAAGTGACTTTGGCACTGAAACTTTAAAATAAAATTTCTGAACTTTCTGTCAACAATTTCATCCTCATCAAACAAGAGTGAGAAAATCTATTCCCACGTCCTTTTCTACCACTTCCTCTTTCAATCAACCCAACCCTAAGCTCATTGCATGTCTACTGAGGTGGCCACTGATTAAAAGGTTTGTCCAAATTGGAATTATTAGATGACAGCACAAATATTTCACTTTCATATGCACAAGGAAAGGTAATGTAAATGCTGTCAATTTCCAAGTAGGATAGTAAGAAGATTGCTTAGTTGAGTTACCACGAGGCGATGGCACAGAAGAAGCTGTATCAGATGCCCTCCTTATTAGTCTTTTTAGACGCATCAAACAGAAGCAGACAGTAACTCCAGTGACTACCACAAGCAAAGCCGCACCAATACCACCTATAATTGCAGCTACTTTCCGTTTACTTGGTTTCTTAACTTGAGCTTCTGGCAAAGGCGTGAATGTTGGAACACTGTTATCCCCACCAACTGTTTCTGCGATTGTTGATTTTCTGATCTGTGGAGAAAGTGGATAGAATCTAGGAAACCTGATACAAAGTGCAACAAGGGCGGAAAGAAAAACCATTTTGTAGTCATGATTGTGAGAGCAGAATAAAGAAGATGGAAACAGTTATCTACCCCATCATAATTTCCTGTAGTCTGTATAAGTTTTTCAGTATCAAGCAATTTTGACTGCAGAATTCTGATTGTATCCAGTGCATTAGTTATTACTCATTAGTGTTATTATAATTGCACCTAAGTATTCAGATTTCAGACTTAATGCAACATATATGGTAATGTAAGAGAAACAAAGATAATTTAGCCTATTATTCAACTAAAGAATGGTGAGAAAGCTGAAGGGTACGTAAAGGAATTCCTCTAACCTGTCCCGATAATTGTGTTAAAAAAAAGAAATCTTACCAAGGAACAGTTACTCCCCGGTCTTCCAGTTTCTGATGGTAAATGCATTCCCGTTCTCCCCCACAAGGATATCTCCTGATTCTCCCAGCCAAATGTCGAGAATTGCCGACTGTGCTCTTGAAACCAAATAAAGCTTCAGCTACAGAAACAGAAACAAAATCAACGACATGAATCAAAAGCTGAAGATAATAAGTCACTTTATTGTAATCCTTCGGTTTCGTAATCATTTGCCTTTCCTTGATGATCGCTCCACAACTCCGTGATCCAAACATAGTTAAAACAAAGGTTTCATCAATTTACTTACCATATAAATATTCAACAATGAAACATCCAGAGAACGAGGAGGAAATCTAACCTTGTAGTTTGTGGTTCAATCTAAAGGGTTCCAAAAAATGAAACAGAACAAGAAGGGCCAGATGTTGCCACCAGAACAATTGCATTGTGGACAAGCATTACACTTTTGAGTACCCAACCCACCATTTAGCTACACATATTTTAGAGTCCAGATATAGCCCCCCTGAAATCGTTTGAAAATAAAGCCCTGAAGTCAATGAACCTCCATAAATTAGATGACTCAAACTAAGTAGAAACTGTGGAAGCATAACCTGCGGAAAGCTAAGGCCAGATGGGTTTTCTAGTAGATAATAATGATGCCAACTTGGTTTGAGAAAATGGGCAAAGTAGTTGTTGATACATTGAATGGTTTTCTTGGACCTCTGATGAGAATTCCAGCTAAGGCATGAAAAGGAAAAGGCCTGAACACAGGGACTTTATCTTTATTGAAATGGACAGAAATATATCTAAGAACCCACCAAATTCCAACCTGTCACATAAATTTCAATTTACAACTGCCGAAAAGGCTCCCCAGGAATCTCAGAAAGCTAAAACAGAAGATACAGAACAAATGGAACAGTGGCTTTGAACAGCCCAAAATCGGATATGGCCCATATGGGTCCTCTTGAAATCCAAGATCTGTACACTGCAGGCTAATAGCCAAGGGAAAAGAATCTTGTCAGAAAGTCTTTTACCCTCACAACCCATATTTTCTTCACTTAATTTTCCCAACTGCACCAAATTTACCAACACAACCCCTATTTTCTTCACTAATTTTCCTTCCCAGGGAATGAAATGTGGAGTTCGATTTAAGAACGAGAAGAAACTGAATGTTGTAATCACAGCGTATCAATTCTGTAAATACAGTGTGTGATTCAAGAACCAGATGCCATGTAAGAGGGAACCCATGCGCACCTCGTGCCCTAGCGGGCCTGTGGTGTCGGGTTGTCTCCCTCCGGTTCAGTGTCTGTCTCGCAAGAGCACCTCTCAGCGGACCGTATCACAGAGGGTAAGGAATCCTATGGTCATGTCCTAGGGGTTCGCTCCTTTACCCCTTCCTACCCTTTTCAAAATACAATGGATTCAAAGAACAAAATTCAAAAAAACAGTGGGATAATGTTTGGTTTGATGAACTAAAATGTTAAATGGATACGACCTCACAAGCAATTACACTAAATTAATATGAATTGATTTCTTTTACCACATCTTAAGCATGTTATGCAACAGTCATGTGATCTCCTGCCAATAGAAACTTACTTACATTCACAGAAAGGGAATTCCAATGGACAAACCCAAATATAAGCACAAATTTGAGAAGAAGTTTCGCTAATGCCATAGCTGTAAATTGTGAAAAGCAAAACAAACCGCAAAAACATTTAGTACTAAAAGTTTGAGTCTCCCTCAATTTGGTAAAATTTTTGAGTAAAACTCAATGTAGCATGAGTTTGAGTCGAGAATTAGAGCAAGTAATTAGGTACCGAATCAATTAGTAAAAGGTAAGCGCCGGAGATGCTCCAATCTCGTGTTCGAACAAAGGGAATGGTTTGAGATAAGGAAACACGACAAACTACTAGTACTCCATAAAAGATGATCAGCTACTATCATTGGAATCACTTCACGTTACGAGCCTGTATTTTCCTGCATATAATTCCAAGAAAAAGGACCGCCCTTTTGACCGAAGAAGTAGACCAACGCAAAACAAAAAATACCCCCATCAGGAGAGAGAGAGAGAGAGAGAGAGAGTGAATGAAGGAAAGACTAGAGACTTTTGCAGGTGGTAGAGTGCACTTTCTTGGATGGATGGGATTGTTGAAGAAGAAACAAAAGACTTTCGGAGGAGAGAAACGGAGGGGGGAGCGTACGGTGGCATTAATGAAAGTCACAAAGTAGGACCCAGAAAGGTTCATCTGCTCTGGAGTCTGGAGCGAAACAATCGGCAGTGTCCATGGGATTGCACTTGATTTTCTAGCTCCTTCCTTTCAACATCCGTCCATATGGAAAATAAAACAAGCGCCAAAACACTGTTCTAAGAGGTTGTTCCACTTTTTCAAAAAGTAAGTTTTTGAAAAAGAAGGCAAATTTCAAAGTCAAAAATCATGTATTTACGCAAATAATTTTTCTATTAATATGGATCTTATTTGATAGATCTCATTGAGATCTTTTAAACGGTGCAAAAAAAATTGAAAAATTATTTTCCATTTTTGTTATATTTGAGTTTGAAATTGCCTTTTTTTGAAAAAGAAGGTTTTTGAAGGAAGCGGAACGGGACCTTCCTTGCGCGTGTAGACTGCTTGGATCATTTCACGATGCCTGTTTGTGTATGTGTAGGTTGGTCGGAACACCAGATTTGTTAAAAAAAAAAAAAAAAACTTGTTCGTGAGCCGGTCCAGTTCGATTTGGATTTAGATGGAGGTTTTTTAGAGCAACGAAGAGAGTGAACGGATCAGAAAAAGATAGAGAGAAAAAAATTATTGAAAACCATGCTTAAGAATTTTAAAATTTCAAAAAGAACAAGGATGAGAATGAAGATTAGAACAGGAATGGAAGGTCATATCGGAAAATTATGTCACCTAAATCTGAATTGCGGTTATTTTATTTCCTAATATATTTCTTAAAAAATTGGACAAATTTAAAATTTCCTATTTCTTTTGGAAGAATTTTTTTTTGACTTATGTTATATCATTTTCGGACATTTTCCTGAAAATGATCTTGTTTTTTTTTTTCTTTTCTTTTCTTTTTAATTCTTTACCTTTCTAATTAACTCAATTGGTCACCTTCTACATTTTTATAGAGAAGATGAAGGGTTAATTTTTATCAAAAGCAAAATTGAGCTATCAATTGCGCTTAGGATGATTGTGTACTTCTGTGATATAATTCAAATATATGTATTTTTATAGATTAAATAAAAAAAATTCTTTACCTTTGAAGAAGAAAAAGGTAATGATTTCCCCGCGCTTTTTTTATTTTTATTTTTATTTTTATGAATGCACTCAATTTTCTTGACTTGTAATTAAAAAATTATAATACAAGTTTTCAAAAAAATGTCCAGGAATGAACCATCCATTTCTCTGTCTTGGAATGAATCTAAACCATTCATTTCTCATTTCTGAGTATTTTTTGGAAACTTTCCATGGATCCGATTGTTTTTTAAAAAACACTCTCTCCCTTTGTGTATGGGCTCCATGTAGTATTGCAAACAAACCAAACTATTTGGGAGTAACTTTTTTGATCAAAAAAAAAATTGGGAGTAACTCGAGCTCTGATCGGCTTGATTTGTTTAGTAAATGCGCCCTCAAGGCTCACATGACTTGGTGGTTTGTTTCGTAATTGTGCCGAGTTGGAATATAATTTTTCATTAATAAACAAGCCAAACTCGGCGGATCAAAAAAAAGAAGAAGAAGCTGAACTCGTGTTAATTGTATCTTGACGCGTTTAAAATTACACATCTCATATGTATTGACTCGGCTCGTTTAGTACTTGAATTGAACTTAATTAATCAAATGCTATTGGAACCCGAACACGAGCTTAAATATTTGGACTCGATCTGAAGTCAAACTCACTGAATTCTAAACGAATCAAACCTTCTTTTTTTTTTTTTACATGAACACGCTAAATTCAGCTCAAATCGGCTTGAGTCATTTGCACTCATCTCCTCACGTCCATGTGAGTGGTTATGCATTTGTGTGTCAGGACTTTTTCATTTGCTATTGACCCTAAAACCCTGTCTAATGATTCCGAATAATTAAACGGATCCACCCCAAAAAAATATTTTGGACGGTCAGAATATTTGAGTTAACTTATACGTTTTTTGACTAGTCGATCAAACACAGACTATTCTTGTCAGGATTAGAAAATTCACAATTTTATTTTCAGCCCGACACTAAAAATTGAACTTGAGCTAATGTATGAGAGCAAACTCGTGGTGAACGGGTAGTACTCGGGCTCCCCCGACAAATTTTCACTACCATGTAGTGCTTCTGAACGTGCCTCAATGAGGGTTATTTTGGATTAAAAAATCAAGGGTGAATTTATTTATTTTTTTATCTTCATTCAAATTTGTTAGTTTTGTGTAAATTTTTTGTGATTTATTGATACGTTCGAAAAGAATCTAAAATGTATAAAATTTTAATCGAAACTCATAATTTTTTTTTATAAACAAAAGCTAAATAAATAATAAAAATTTTACGCAAAGTTAACAAAACGGAAAAATTAAATATAACCACCCGAAGTCTCAAAAACGAAACTGAGCTTCATCGCAGAGGATTGACGGAAACAAACGAAGAGAAGCCATGATCAGCATCCTAGCTCAGGTCAGCCAACTAATCTCTCTCTCTCTCTCTCTCTCTCTCTCTCTCTCCGCAATTAACGCGAATCGATGTCCCGCAGGAGCGCCTGCTCGGCGCCGCCCTGGGTACCCTGTTCACGTCCGCCGCTGTTTTCGAGCAACGCAGAAACATCTACAAATCAATCTCAGACAACCAATCTCAGTCTCAGGTAAAATTTTTGCAGCTATCTTTGCATCATACCGCAATTACATTCATTCTGCTTTTTGAAACCCTAGAATCCACGTTACCGTGTGTGCTAAATGATGTTTTTGTTTTTTGTAGCGTTAGTGCGTCCATTTAGGTCTTAATTTGGCGTCGTATTTTACAGACTCCTGGTTGCGATTGAACCTGTTGCTGAAAATGGTATGAAACCTAAAGTATACGTTTTGCAGGGTTTAACTCAAACCTGCGCATTAGAATTTGAGGATATAAGACTCAAATCAACAGAAGTCCCTAATCTTATCTGATGGTGCTGCAGCCGGTACATTAGTTGATTTCTTATCCCTTTGAGGGGAAATTTGATAATCCAGCCATTCATTGTTTCCAAAAGTTATAGCCTATTGACCCCTGTTGTGTTTTTTGTTCGACCCTGCATCCTTTGCCATCCTTCCCAAATATCAAGCTATATTTTTCCATCAGCTATTGTTCTATTCACCTCGACTCAGACAATTACTAAATGGGACCTAACGAATTAAAATGACATGGCAGCCATGACCCTCTCTCATTATCCGGCTGTGTTGATTTGCACATTCTCATAACAAGCCTAAGTACAGCCATAAAGTACAAGAAAAAATTTTATTAGTGAGAAAGGAAGAGAGAACGATGGCGTTGTGGATTCAGGTACTGGTCAAGTACTAGGATTTCCCATTTCTGATATTGGTTGAGTGTAGGATTCGACATTACAAGTTCAACGTTAGTTCGTTCCTCTCAACAGCATTTTAAGTACATGGTCCAATATTGAGTCACCGGCTCGCAGAGCGGGAGCGAGAACTTGTTTTAAATTCTCGTAGAACTGTTTAGAGTGTGTCATACGCGTGCATTTTTTTAAGTAACCTAGCTGTATTGGTTCGTTAGAAATGAAAATCTTAACCATCAGAATTCTACCAAGTCGGTTTTCTAATTATTCTATATAGAATCTCAATTTGCTGTATAAATACATAAACACCACGAGGAGTCGAGGATAGTGTCCACTGTACACTGGGTATTGGGTTGAGACTTGGACCTTGATATCTTCGTCTTCACAAAGTCACTTTTTTCCATTTTTCTTTCTTGTTCTCCAGTGTTTAAAGTTGTGTTTGTCATATTGACAAATAATAGGTATAAAATACATCATAGAAGAAATCACAGATCCTCTTTTCTTTTATGTAATTTCCTCTTGAAAATTCTTGAATTGGTGGGAAAATGGCGCGTCAATCTTTATAACTTATCATGAAATCGCAATTTTGACGTACACAACATTGTCTCCTGTGAGAAACTCTTGTTTTGAAACCTAGCACCCTATAAGTACTGTTTCCGTTTTGGTTACTATTTGTAGTGGCCCCGAAAATGGGGCTTGGATCACTCACCGAGCCATAAACGCACAGAGCATGACCAAGAGGATCCCTGACTCCGTGCTGGGCATATGGCCCAGAGACTCCTCGGGATCCCCTCGGACCGCTCACCGAGCCACAGTGCACCGAGCGAGACCAAGGAGACCCCCACCCCTCATTCAGCGTATGGTCCTGGGACCCCATCGTGTCCCCTCGGGATATCGCTCGGTAGAAGGCGTCCACCTGGGGTCTGTCGTTACCTAGGGCCGCGGAGCATGCTCGACCCCGACTCCCCGAGGCCTCTTGAAGAAAGATGGTTACGCTAGGAGGGCCCCAGACGGTTACGCTAGGAGGATAGTCATTGGGGGCTGATCTGACCATATGCTCCGTAACCGTCTTATCTCATTCATCACATATGACATCACCCGAGGCGGTTACCCGAGCGTACCCTCCACGCGCTAGCTTGGAGGCCAAGCAAAGTAAGGTCTATAAATACAGAGTGTCTCTAACCTAAAAAGGTATGTCATTCTACCCTAACCCTAACCCTAGACCTATACACTTCTCCCTACATTAAACTTGATCATCGGAGGGAACTAGGCCTCCACAACGCTAGTGACTTGTTGTAGGTCCGGCGGCGGGCGCGCGGAGCAGCGGAGGAAGGAACTGGAACCGACCCATGGTCAAGATCCCGATAAACCGAATCCTTACACTATTTATTAATTGTCTTACGTCTTAAGTCGTCTTAACTAGATCCTACTAGGATGCAAATTGTTGTTGACACGGGAGCTATTAATAACTTCAAGATGCTACTAGCATTGCTCTTATATCATGATGCAATTCCATTTATAGTGTTGCTTCTTAACTAAGAAGCACGGATACAGATATGGGACACGGACACGATACGGATACGCAGACACGTGATTTTTCCAAAAACAAGGGCACGGACACGTTGGAGGATACGTTAAGTACATAAAAAAATAAATATTTTTTATATATAGAAATTCAATATTATATAACAATATTATTTTTTCCAAATTAAAGATGAAAATTCCAATGAAAATATGAGAATAGCGGATTGTGTTTTCATTGTTAAGTTATGGCTTTAAATTTGGTTCATATGTCAAATAGTACATTGTAACTCCATTTCAAGTTTTAAAAATTACACAACCACCCAAAACGTGTCCGACTCAAAAAATAATTAAATATTTGGACACATAATTTCACGCGTCAGGAACGTGTCTGTATCCGATACGTGCCTGACACGGATACGAAAGGCTTGAAGACGTGTCCATGCTTCTTAGCTTGTTAATTATGGATGGAATGTGGTATTCATTTTCCCTGTGGACAACTAAATTCTACTCCATTATGCTTAAATAGGGAGCTTGCATTTTCTTTTCAGTTAGTATGTGATCAGGTTGTTTTAGGATCAGCTGTTTGATTTCTATGCTTGGTTTGGGTTTTCAATATTTCTAAGGTGGCATTGATATGCATAGTTTTTGTTCAGTGGTCTGATTTGTTTGCTAGCATCCTGTTGAAGGTATAAGTTATAACTGTATGAGAACATGAACATCTATGAGAACATGAACATCTAGTGGATGCATGCAATGCTTTTGCTTTCAGGTGTAATTTATGAATATTCGTTCTGTTTTCCCTTGCTATTTTTATGCCTCAAGTTCCCAGCGAAGTGTTTGGGTTTCTCCGTAGATTTACATCACCTTTTTGCTTCATATTCTACGTATTCTTTTAAGTGCATATGCAACGATAAAGGAGATAAGAATGCTTTAATTCCGTTTTAAGTGCATATAAAAAGACAAGAGACAAGAATGCTGTAGTTCCGTTTTACCTGAACATGTGACCAAGTCTTCGAAGCATCGGTCTGTTTGTTTTCAGAATGTCATATTCTTGGAATTCCTTCGATGCTCTAAGGTAATGTTGCGCATCTACCCGCGAGAAAAAAAACTGAAGAAAAGGGATTGATGCGACATTGCCCGTGTATGCTATATACTTGCTTGTAACCACACCCATAAACTTTTCTTGGGAAGAAAATCTTTGCCCACTGTATATGCTACGTTAATGACTGCACGACTTGCAGTTTCTACTAGAGGAAGGCCTTATACGTGTAACGTGATACAATTGATCATCCTTTGAACATAATATCCGAACGTGCCATAGATGAGATAGACATTGGCTTTGTTAGACTCCGTGTGACTTTGGGTTGTCTTGTTCATAGTGCCTGCATTTTTTTGTATCTTCTCCCTTTTTTTGGATTTTCTTTGCTTTTTTTTTTTTCCTTTTCATTTTTCTTCTTTTCAATTTGACATTGCCATGCAAATGAGAAATATTTGCATTCGGTGTACTCATAGATGTTGGAAGTTGCATGGTTTCTTGAGAATGTGAAATACTGGAACTAGAAAATTCACTATTCTGTGCCATTTCCATTCAGACACAAAACCACGTTCTTTTCTGCATTCTTCATCATCATCATCAAAGCTTATGCTTTAAACTTCTTTCAGGTGAGAGAGCCCATTTTTGAAAAGAGATCCCATTTGGACTTTGGACACTTGTGGAACAAAGCTGTGGATCAAACATTGGGGCCTGTAATTGAGTCTCTCAGTTCTCGTCGGTGGTAGAAATGTTGTGTAATAAAACTCTGAAACATGTATGTGTTGATTTCCATTTTTATGTGTTGAGAGTGCAATGTCTTGCATTGAAATAAGGTTGGTGGTTCTTTTAAACGATTGGAGTGAAGGTCCATGATACAATTCTTGTATTTCTAATGCATTGTGAAAGGAAACTTTTAACTCTCTTCCCCAAAGGCTTGATTATTTTGTTCTCATGGTAACTTAAGTTCCAATTCAGTTATCCATAGTTGCATTTTCCTCGAGACCGCGACTGTGTTTTATTTGGTTGACCAATGACAATCATGCATGTCTATAATCATCCACATCCATGAATGTAAGCACCAGGGCTACTCCACTTGAGTGGACTAGTTTGTCATGAATCCATAGAAACCAGTTCCATTTGCTGTTACATCCATGTTGAATCGATCTACTTCTGTTATCAGGACGTAGACCGGGTACTCTGTCAGCGGACCTGGTTTCAACCAGTTAGCCTAAGCATGTGGATTTAGGCCGGTTGGTTGTCAAATGTGACCTGATCGTGAAGCTGGAGAAAGTTGAGGGTTTGACCAGCTATGTCCACATATAAAGCTCCAGTTAGTTATGACTTACAAGTTACAAGTATATCACTATATCAGTAGAGTACTTTTCAGACCATTTAGTGGCAATATTTTGGGTTTTGTTATTGCGTCTGGAATGAGCCGAATCCATAGTCGAAAGGTTGTTCTTTGTGCACCGTTTCCGCTTATAGGAGATTGTTTCCTGTGAGTCTGTGACTCGATCGATCCATCTTGTTGCTTTGGAAAATATTTTTTTTGCTTCAATGAATCGGTACAGTGCTGTAGAAGCTGGAATTTAAGCGTACTAGTAATCCATTTAACTGTAAGCACTAAAAAGGACCAATTGGTACACCGTACAGTACATATCCAAAATCAGAGACGAAAAACGGAGAAAAATCCATTGGTGCCTACATATGGCTCAAACCTAGCTCTGACGCTTCAGAATACTCATGGTCAGCATATATGCTTCTGTATCAAGCATCAGGTTGAATAGAACTAGTTCGAGTCAAGTTGGCTCGACGCGTGACCACTACGTAGTAAACGCCGATTGCCAAAACCGCAGCACACACGAAACCGAACACAATGCCGGCTGCTCCACCAGCTCCCAACCGGGTCCCGCCACGCTCCTCTGACCGTGGTTTGCTCTCGCGCGTCACACTTGATGCTACCGTGGCTGCTAGAGGCAGTGGGGAGCAGTTTGATTCGGCACACGGGTCTTGGGTGCCGGGGTGCTTGGAGTCCGGGTGGAAAAAGTCGACTGCCGACGGCGAGAAAGCCATTGGGTTCTCATAAGCAAGCCCGTGGGGAGCTCTGTCTTGAGCTCTGGTAATGGTGAGGAAAGAAAGAAGAGTGAAGATCAATACTGAAGCCATAGGACTGTAGGAGTGATAAATTTGGTAGAGTGGCCCCTTTTAGGACTTGAGGTGAAAAGTATTGGTAGTGTTGCTCTGTTTTGGATGCTTTTGGAGTGGTTTTTATAGGGCCCTGAAGTAGTGGTGGTTGCTTGGAGTGGAATGTTTTCAAGAAGGAACAGAATGATGAGTGGTTGGTATTATGACCTTTTACTTAATTGAAGTTAAAGGTCTCCCAGAAATGCCCTCACAGTGTCACACAAGGCCTAATTTGGATCAAGGATTTCTGGAGGGATTTTTAACAACTTGAGAAAAGAAAAATGATAGGTGGGTTGAGTGGGCATGAGAAAACTAATAAGTGTTTGTCCTCCGTGAGGTCGCACATTGGGGACACTGGAAGATTTGCCATATCGCTTATTTCAAGGCTCCGGAATTAGTTGAGGCGACCCGGACATCTGGTTGTAAAAAGACAAAAAATGATAGGAAATCATCCACCAAAGGTCAAGGGCCAAAAACCTAGCAACAAAAAATATTTTCCTCTGTTCTTTTACTGGTCTTTTGGTTGAATGTCTCTTTTTGATTGGCTCATTTTTTTCACTTTCACCTTGAGCATTTTAGTTTTCACAATGAGCTTGAATCATGAGGAAAATAGCTCTCAATTGGAGCGGAAATGGTAATTTCATTATTGCCTTTGCGTAAGTTGCATAAGTACGTAGCACTAAGTTGGCGGCCTCGGGTTTCGCAATATCATGTTGTTCTCTTTACTCAAAGTGCTCGTGAAATTGAAAAGGGTGGGGACTGGAATAGAATGCCTATTTTCATTCATTGAATAGCTCCACACTTGATGCATGTACTGGTAATAAGTTTTCACATGCATATATGTTAGCGGAATTGGCTCCCCGCAGGAGGGCGGTGAAATTTTGCTCTCAAAATTAGTTGAGGTACTACGCGTAAGCTGTCCCGAACACTTATGTTATTAAAAAGAAGAAGAAGCAGAATTGGGCTCCCCGCAAGTTGGCGGTGAGATTGTGCTCCCAAGATTCGTTGAGGCGTGCGTAAACTGACTCGAACACTTGAGTTATAAAAAAGAGATAGCGGAATGTAGTTTTATATTAGGTACACATTTGTTGTGCCATCTTGTATCAGTAGTAATTTTATTGTAAGTTACATGCTTTTAGCCTTGTAAGATTACTCATCTTGTGGGGTTATATACTCACTAATTATTTGTTCAAGCAATCAAACATGCCCATACTGTAGTTTGCTAAGAATTTAGTGTAGAGTCTTACATGGCCCTAATCACGTCGACGCTCTTCCCCTTTAGATATGTAAATTGTTGTCATGTAATTTGTCACTTTTGATATATAGTACCTAAATGTGGTCATCGTAGCATTAGCTAATTTAAAAGTTGCTATGATTTCATGCCTAAACATCAATCGTTTTCAATTAGGGTGATGACAATATTGTCACGATACGACTCAATTCTTTATGTTCATGGCAGTCGAGATACAGAGAGCAAAAGACAGAAATGTCCTTACGAACAATATGGACATTTTTTTGGAAAACCATGATCAAATTGTTTACATGTGTTCTTTCCTACTGATGGATACATGTAGCCTTTAGCTGTCCCATTTGACATCATATTTTCCTTTCCTTTTCACTGGGGAAGGAAAAAGGTTGAAGAAGGGTGGGTAGCTTAGCTTAAAGGGTCAGCAAAGTCCACAAACATTGCATAATTATTATACAAATGCTTATAAAGGTTGACGTGGCAAGCTCCTATTGGGTCGGCAAAGTTCAGAAGCATTACATAATTATACAATGCTTATTGAGGATTTCAGCACTCAGACATGATTGCAAAAGGTGCATGCTGAAGCTGAAATCAATGCACCCTTTCCTTCTTCTCACGACTAGGTTTTTTTTTTTTTTTTAAATAAGTGTCCGGGCTAGTTTACGTGCATCTCGACTAATTTTAAGGGATCAATCTCACCGTCCAATTTGCGGGGCCCCCAATTAAAGCCAGAGCAAAGTTCTATACAGATTGACCCCAAAAGAGTCGATAACATCTGATAAGTTTTGCACATGAAGATTCGCACATGAAAACTTAACAGACAACAAACCCTTAAGTCTTAAGTCTTAACCAGCTTAGTTTGTTTTTTTTTCCTCAGACTTGTTTACTTGCTTCATGAGAAAACACTGACCCCTCCCTCTCTCTCTCTCTCTCTATCTCTCTGACCCATTTACAATTCTCACAAAGTCCATGTCTTAAGAATATAATGGGCTTCTAGGGCTTCACATGTTATATGCACATCCGAGTCACAAGAAGTTGTAAACGAGTCATAAATTTTCTAGCAAAGGGAGGTGTATTGCAGAGTAATTTTTAACCTTTTAAATTCTTACCTGAATCTTGTGATCTGAAGGCACCAAATTTAATGAGACGTGATACGAAGCTTTAGGATCTATAATCATATTTGCATATCAAAATCATAAACCACAAGCACAAATAAACCTACCTATTACTCTGAACAAAACAGTTCCTGTACTTAACGCGGTAGACCAAGTTTTCGAGAGGTCTTAGGAAGATGATTGATGATGAAAAATTTCCAAACAAAAGATGCAGGGGAAAGCTAGGAAAGACACCAGCATTAAGAATCATCGCTATTGTCGTATCCTTCAGGTCGCTCTTCCCTTATAGTTTCAAGCTTAATTATTAGGAGAACTAGATGGCTTCCGAGGGGTGAGAAGAGGCGATGGCGCAACCTCAATCCTAGGCTCCACACGCATGGTCTCCTTCACCATTTGCAGAGACTTGGAAAGTACAATGCCTAGGAAAAATCAAGCTTGAATGAGCAAAGAGAAAAATACTCACTTCTCTCGGTAGATGAGAAAAGAGAACACCGAAGATAACACTGTCCGAAGAGAAATACTCTAGTGTTTTCAGAGAAGCGGCTATGGAAATTGTCAAATGAGAAGCACGCGCCACAAGGTAGGATTTTTATATAGGAGATTCGATTGATCCCTTGAAACATTTGAACCACACGCAAAATTATCGTACATATGGATCAGCTAATTAAAGGTATGAATATGTGCCAGAAAGAGAACCAAAATAACGCAATGATAGAGGCTAGTTAACGAACGAAGTAGTACTTCTACATGTGTATAGGCATACCTAATTGTTGGTGGTCTTTACCAAATATAAAAGCCAGAAAATCAAACCACGAGAACACACCGAATTTTTATGATGGCTGGGGCACTCCTCTTCCCTATAAATATGCGTAGTTTGATTGGGGCAAATGTAGCCGAAAAATGTGAAGCAGAGATATTGGATGGTTTCCTGTTTGGGGCTTCAGAGAGCGGAATCCTTCGTAAAATTTTCTTCAATTCTGAAATTTGCTGCCCGTGAAGTATTCGATTTGGCAAACCACGCAAAATATGTTTTTTTTTTTGTGTGTGTGTGTTTGGTGTGTGCGTGTGGTGTATGTTTCTGGGTATCCAGAGCACAACACGTGATCGATGCCTTTGTCTAGCTAGTACTCCAAAAGACAAGTCAGGAATTCCGATCATAATATCTCGACAACAATTTGAAGCTAAAAAACCACTCGAGTTTAGCTAGTGACAACTATTTCTTACCTTTCCGCATCAGCCTCGCCAAATTAATCCTCAAAATCCATTTTTTACTTTAGCTTGTTACTTTTACATAATTATGTAAAATCAGGCTCTTTACTCTCACTCTCTACTCAATTAAATATTCAAACCCACCCCATTAAATATTCATATCCTTCCCAAAAGAGGAGAGAGAGAGAGAGAATAAAATAGGGGAAATTATACTTTGCCCCCTTAAACTATCACCCGGCCACACTTTGCCCCCTCCAACTACTCAATCGAACACTTAACCCCCTTAAACTATTATTTCGCTGCCACCCCTTTAACTCTGTTAACGTTTTGAGCAAAGTTACGTAAATACCCTTACAGAATACAGGTATCTACATACACGATACTTCTGCACGATTTCCCCAACCCAGAATACGTTTTTCCCAACCCTAAAACCTTTCCCCTAAAATTAGCGGGAGTTTTCCCTCCATTTTTTTACCCGCATATATATATATATATACACTCCATTCATTGAGCTGTAACCCTAATTTCGACTGCCTATGGAAAAAATCCCAGTACCTTTTTCACAGTAGAATCCGATCATCATTTACGGTGGTCAAGGGCATCTGATCTTGGAGGTATGATTCCTTTGAACTATTTTTTTGTTTTCTCTGCAATTCCTTTGTACTGTTGAAAGCTGTAAAGTGAGTTGTTAGAATTGTTTGACTATTGAATGCTTTGTTGGTGGAAGGTGGAGTAATCAATGGTCTGTGGGTGAGGTGGGGCTTTTGACACTTTGCGTTGTTTGTCAAAAAAGTGGTTGAGAATAGTAAAGTAGTGTTTTGTTTTGAGTTTTAATTACTTTACTTGGTACTTGTATATTGAAAAATTGCATGCTAAAGTTATATTTTTTTAATTTGTATACTGGATATCCCTTGACTTATGAGTTTTAATTAATTGTTTACTTACCACTTCCTCAAAAGGTGGTGCTAAAGATGTGTATTTTTCAGCCGGAGTGGGAAGCTCAAGAGGTGGTGCTATTGTCCAAATTAGCCACTCACAAAGCTTATCAAACATGGCACCAACACAAGGTTCTCAGGTCTCCACATCTGCACACAACTCAGGAATGGCACTTGATGGATATGCAGCCTTTTAGAAGTCAGTCGAAAAGTTCATGGAGCTGGTAGTTTTTGTTTGGTATTACTTTTGGAATATGCACCTGTTGGTTTTGCTTCTAATTAAGTACTTTGGCTAGTTAATTGCTATCTAAGTTTGTGGACCAGTTTATGGCTATCTAAGTTTATGGACCACTTCATGGCAATCTAAGTTTATGGACCACTTTATGGCTATCTAAGTTTGTTTGCTGCCAACTTATTTCTGGTGTGTCTTGATCCTTTAAGAACACTTATGTAACAGATTATGATATGATATGCAAAATGTTGGCATTTTTTGACACACAAGGTTGCAAATTTTTTGAGAAACTTATGTACAGGTGCATAGCGATTGTTCTCGGCAAATTAATTTGGGTACTCTCTATTTCTTTTTGTGGATGTGTATTTCTTTTGTGTATCTCTTTTTCCGTAGGAGTATTATCTTTTGGTTTATGTTTTTTTTTTAAAAAAAAAAAGTCAAATCTTATGAATTGTGAGACTGAATTCTACACAGGTTTCGTTTTCTTTCTTTGTAATTTTCGTTAGTTGCTATTGGGAATTACATGGGTTTGCTATTCTGATTGGATTTTTAGACAATGTTTACTCACCCGATTGGTATGGATTGGAATTGTATTCCACTGAGGGAAGAAGAAAATGAACTGATCAATGGAGAGAGAGAGATAGATGGGTTTGTGTAAAGTCTAGAGAGAGAGAGAGAGAGAGAGAGAGAGAGAGATGGCTTGTGTAAAGTCTGAAAATTTCAACTTTGAGATGATTGGGTATGCTAGAAAGGGAGGGAGGGTAATTTTGTCCTTGGGCTTCAAAAAAAATGGCCTGAAATTTTTTTCCATCCAAAACCCTAACAGACAACAAACGGAAGGGTTATGGTGGCAGCGAAATAATAGTTTAAGGGGGTTAAGTGTTCGATTGAGTAGTTGGAGGGGGCAAAGTGTGGCCGGGTGATAGTTTAAGGGGGCAAAGTATAATTTCCCCAATAAAATAAGGAGAAGTGAGTGAACAGTGGCTAGTTTAATTAAACTAGTGACTGTAGCAAAGTTACGGATTCTTCATAATAAAGAGCCAAGAGCTGAGTCTGATGCAGCATTATTTATGGTGTTTTGCTCGTTATTATCGTTTAAAGGGTGGAGTAGCAATCCTGATGCGGATGCTCCTAGGCAAGATAAGAAATAGTTGCACATTAGCTTATACATATGCCTCACTTAAAAATTGCGAACTAGCCTTCGTAGAGATCCGAAGAAAGCCGAGGGGTGATCACTACTTCCAGCGGCCTTACCTTTGGCAAGGTAATCCCCAATCCTTCACTCATGTCCACCGCCTTGTTTCCCGGTGTTGCGAGCTCAAAACCTTGGATCAACCTCGCCAGCGTCAACTGCGTCACCTGCATCGCAAACGTAGCCCCAGGGCAAGACCGCCGCCCAGACCCAAACGGGCCGAACTCAAAGTTCTTCCCGGAAACGTCCAGCCCCGCTGCATGGTTGCCCGCCAACCACCGCTCCGGCAAAAACTCTTCCGGGTCTGGCCAAACACGCGGGTCTCGGTGGAGCTTCCACAGGTTGGGGAACACACGAGTGCCCTTCGGGATGTTGTACCCGCCTATTTCGCAATCTTCCGTGGCTTGGTGTGGGACAGAGAGCGGGCCCGGCGGGTAGAGGCGAAGCGTTTCTTTGACGATTGCTTGGAGATAGACTAGGCTTTTTACGTCGCTTTCTTCAACCCATCGGGTTTTACCGATTTGGGTGTCGATTTCTTCCTGTGCACGGGTCAGCGCGGGTCGGTTGTTGAGGAGGTTGGAGAGGACCCATGTCAAGTTGATTGATGTGGTATCGGAGCCAGCTAAGATGAGATTCTGCAGGGAGATAAGTGTTAGAAAACTTCAAGAATCTAATGAATGGATGATCGCCCAATTTGAAAACGAGTTTCAGTAACCAAACCAAACCGAGCCTTAAATTTCAATTAATTGGGGTCAGCTAAAATGAGTTCCGGTGAGTAGATAAAACAATTTGTATGTTGATTGAATTTGATCCTAACAAACGACCCAATGAAATGATCTGAAATTAATACCAGGACTACTCAGGGGCCTAAAAGAACAAAACTATGCTACTCAACGGGAAAGTGCAAGGTTATTATCACGAGTTTATGGATTCTAATGTGAAGAAACCCTCAAATCTTTTGCGAGCTGTTCCAGCTGAAAGCAAAACCTGGGTATGGCCAGATCTTAATATGGCTTAAACTTATGGGTTAGTGCATATCCAATTATGTCATTGTTAACCAGAAAACTCAAGTAATAATCTCTCCAACGTAAACACAAGAGTTTATGTTCTTCTATTTTCAGTTAAACTTTGGTTTAAGTCGAATAAATCCCACCTAACCATGGTTAGCTTAATTAATTTCTGGTTCCGAATAATCAATATGGGGAACGCTTGGTCTAATCATTTTGAGCCCAAACAAAGTAGTGGGTGGGCCGTGTGCCTCAATTGTCAACAATTGATAGGAGCATGCCTAAGAATGTCACTGTGAACCAGTGGAAATATTTCCTTTGTGGAATGGCAAAATAAAATCAAGATGGAGGTCCCAACTGCTATGAGACTCTTTTGTCATAACCCTAAATGATGCTTTTGACTGCTGACTATGCATGATGTGTTCATCTTTTGTATAACCATTTGTCTGGACCAGCTTACGCGCACCTTGACTCATTTGGGATCTTGAAGTTAATGGCGGGGCCGAAGGTTTGGGATATTTGGATTTCGTGGGATTCGAACTCGTGACCATTTGGGGGACAAGCCCTTTAGTTACTTTCTCGTGCCCACTTAACCAAACCGCTTTGGGTTCATTGTGTATGATCTTACCCTCGTGAAATAGACGAGAGTCTTGAGTGGTGGGTGCAATGCTCCTGATGCATTGAACAGTTTTTCCTTCACTTTTTGATGCTAAAATTTGCAATCATAGACCTATCTATTATAAGACAAAAGGTAAACAAATACAAAATCTGAACGGCTTGCTCCCTCAAGAGGTTGCAAGATCAAACCTTACGAAAACCAAGCATTCCAATCTCAGGACTATTGAAAGTTTGCCCAACCATTAACTTCGAATTCCCGAATTTATTCGATGTGCGACAAACTAGCCTGACACCGGTTACGAAAAAACATACCATGCTTTCAAAGTTTAAAGATCTAAACTGACATACCAGTATTGTTCCCTTGATGATGGTTTCCCTTGTGTGCCCACAACTCCCTCCCTCATCAATCCCAGACAACATCACATCAATGAAGTCCTCCTCGTCCTCCTCTCTCTCTCCTCCCCTCCTCTCACCAACATGTTCTTCAATCCAACTCTGAACAATACCATCCAATTCCCTCATAACCCTCTTCACATTCCTCAATTTTCCCCCCAAATCCACCCACGCCAGCGGCGGAAACGGAATCACGTCCGCCAACACGAATACCCCGCTCAGATACATGAACTCCTTTATGACCCTCCTGAAGTTCCCCGCCCCCGGATCCTGCGCGCCCGTTCGATCGAAGTACCTCCTGCCCGAAACCATCCTCGTGATTATGTTCAGTGTTAGTTGCTCGAGCCATGGGATTATCGCCAAGGCCTCCTCGTCTGGCCGATTAGTTTTGCTGAGGCTGTACAACTGTTTGATGCTGGAATCGATTTCGGAGACTCGGACGTGTTTAAATAGCTCGAGACGATGGGCCGAGAGTAGTTCGACCGCTACTAGCTTACGCATGCCTCGCCAGTACGGGCCGTATGGTGCGAAGCCGAATCCGGCCATGTTGTAGCCGAGGTACTTGGCTGCATTATACAGGAGCAGACATAGGATTTTAAAATTCGAGAGGAAACGATGATTTTAAAGGATGTATGATTTTTATTACAAGTACTCCTATAAAAATTTAAAAAAAGAAAAGAAAAAAAAGAAGTTACTTTGGAAGTACATATCTGCTTACATGCTTCGCTTTGTGGGCGTGAGGCCAAGGTTATGTCATTGGTGGTGAAACACTCTTTAAAAGACTCCCAATTGCTCACCACGAGTACAGGGTGGACTCCGAGCCGGAACAAGAAGACCGGACCGTATTTGTCGGCCATGGCTCCCAGGGTTCGAGCCAGGGGAGCCCGGCCGCGGAGTAGACGGAGGTGGCCTATGATTGGCCATGCCCCCGGTGGTTCAGGGGGTGACTTGGACTTGATTTTGTGTCTTTGGGTTCTGGATCTCCATAGATTGTACAGCCAGAGTGAGGCTAAAAGCAAGGCAATTGCTAATGGTAGATTTGAAAGTAGATCCATAGTGGTAATAGACTATTGTTTTCACATTCGGTCTTCCATTGATGGACTGATTGAAGGTTTTCTAGTCCAAGCTAAAGGGTTCAATAATTCAAGTTTTGTAGTACTTTTCAAAAGAAAGAAACTTGGGTACCATTGATGGCGACAAGAGGTTAACATTTGTCCATAAGAAATGGATGAAAATTTGACTTGCCCGCACACGGCATAGAATTGATGCATACTCTAAATTACTTGTGTAGATAACTATAACACAAAGTCTAATGGTACAGATTTTATGTTTGTACCAGTGGGTACAAATTTTTTGGGCTCATTTTAGATCTAAACAAATGATCGGAGCTGTTCATTTTGTTAAAAATATTTTGCTTATGGTCCTTGCAAAAAATAAGCTTAATCCAGTATCGGTTAAGGTGTCTACAAAACGTCCAATTTTGTCCTTGAATTCTGGGACAAAGTTGGACGTTTTGACGCCTTAACCAATATCGGATTGATATTATTTTTCGTAAGAGCCGTAAACAAAGTATTTTAAACAAAATGAGCGATTTCGATCGTTTTTGAAATTCAAAATGGGACCAAAAAGAGGTTTGTACATATTGGTACCTATTTTATATTTGTACTAAAATCTGTACCAGTAGCACCACAGTTCTATCACTTGAGTGTGAGATTAATTTGAAGATTAATCGAAGACGCGTAAATTGATCCGGAAAATGGTATAGGTTTGAGTGAATTGATGCATATAAGATCATCTTTCTTTTTTTACGAAAATATTTGAGTGCTCTTTTTTTTAGGACAAAGTTCACTTTGACCCCCTATGATTTGGGTCATATGTTGATACATCCATTATAGTTCAAAAGTGTGCGCAAAACACCATGTGGTTTGTGAAATGTGCAGACACATCCCACGCCGTTATGTTTTTCATCCATATTAACATAATTTTGAATTTTTTTTATAAAAAAATAAGAGGAAAATATCTTTTGCCACAAAAATCTAATCTGAGCCGTTCATAATATACTAATCATAGAACAGAGTGATCAGACATTAATAACTCAGTGATCTAATTCTTGTTAAAATGAATGATAAATTTAAATTTGAAAATTTGCTTCTCAATAAATTTGATTTGACCATGAGGTTTTCATTTTTTGATCGATCTGAATTTTAGTATGGATGTAATACTCGTTAAACTCTATAATATCAATGGTTCAAATCTAATTTTTTGTACATGAGATGGATTGGTTGGATTCAAGAAAGAAGAAGAAGAATCAAGAGAGAATATGAGGGCATATTGGACTCTTAATGCTATATATGTTAGTATGAATGGAAAACATGACCGGGGGGGGGGGGGGGGTGTCTGCACATTTCACAAATCATAGGGTATTATGTGCACACTTTTGAATCATAAGGGGTGTATCCGCACATGGCCCAAACTATAAGGGGTTAAAGTGGACTTTGCTCCTTTTTTTAATTTTTCAAGGGGTTGGCCTGGTGGTAACTGGTAAAACTTAAAATTAAAGATGTCAAATGTGTCGTGTCGTGCCATTTAGCTTCGTGCCAACAGTGTTTTGTATCGTCCCGTGCCGTGCCCGTTTACTTAATCGTGTCGCACCGTGCTATGTCGTTATTTAAGCGTGTCGTGCTGACCCGTTTACTTTATTGTATCGTGTCATACCGTGCCTTTTTTAAATCGTGTTGTGTCATGCCGGTCCGTTTACTTAATTGTGTCGTGCCTTTTAAATCGTGTCGTGCCCGTGCCGTCACATCGCCAACCGATTTCCGTCCTTCGTCCGAAAAAAAATCTTCCCAAAAAGCACATTCTCGTACCCATGCCATTTTTTAAAATCATTCTTTTTAAAAATACAACATATTATTTTATATGATAGTGTTAAAAGAAAATTAATTTAGATGGGGGTTAATTAGAATGTGGTCAATTAATTAAAGTAGGCAAATTTTTTTTGATCGGAAGTAATTACTACTACAAAGTAATCCTACGAACTCCCAAAGTGACAAGAAGTGTTTGTAATGGTGAGACAACGATTTTCTTGTCATCATTTTGATGTCTTTTGATCATTCCATTTCCGTTGTCTACAAATGTTTTCCCGAGTCTTCTCCGAGTCACGGATGTAAAAGCTTATTTTAGTTAAATTACGAAGCTAAAATGCCTTGTTTACTATTTTTTCCATATGGTAGCCATTTGGCCCATTTAGCCACACATAGCGAGTCAATGTTTTTACCTTAATTAACGACATTATGAGTCATGACATAGAAAGTCAATTTATTTAATAGAATTAACATTATTTTTTACCTTAATTAATGACATTATAAGTCATAACATAGCGAGACAATTTATTTAATAATTTTGTTTTTATGTTTTTTAGTGCCTCGTGCCGTTTTCTTTTGTGCCCGGCTAGAACTGTGTCGTGTCGTTTCGTCCCACTAACTGTGTCGTGCCCATGCCGCGCCCCGCTAAGACCGTGTCATGCTAAGCCAACTTCCGTGCTGTACCCGTGCCCCGTCCCACTAAGACCGTATTGTGTCGTGCCGCGCCAAGCTAAGACTATGTCATGCGGTGTTAGGTCAACTTCCGTGCCATGCTCGCTCACTTTCGTGCCTGTGCCCCGTGTTCACTAAGACTATGTCGTATTGTGCCGTGCCACCAAACATTGCCGACGGTGACTCAAACGTAGACATCGACGACCTGGGAGGGTCAAACTTTGGTGGGATTATAGGTTATAATTCGCGTTAAGCTTCGGTTTTTTTTTTTTGTCATTGGGAGATTTTTTAGGTGAAACGTCCCATTTGAATACGGGAAGCGGGGGCTCAAACTCACTACACATGGTGTAATGTAGTGAGTAATCGCAGTTGTCTATCTCAGCAACCAACGGGCCGTATTTAAAAGAATAGAAAATTAGTCTTAGGTCCATTATGTGAACTTCATAAGCCTACAAGTCTATCAATTAATTTTGTAAGGTCTTAAGTTCATTTTAGGGTACTCTAGAGTTTATGCACTTTCATAAGATTTTAGGGTACACTTTTTTTATTATAGGGTATGATACACAAGGGTTTAAGCATTTTTATAGAGTTTTAGAGTGCACTTTTCTATTATAGGATTTTAGTGGTTTAGGCACTTTCATAGGATTTAGGATTTTAGACACTTTCGTAGGGTACCCTAAGGCTTAGGTTGTATGAACTTGTAGCTTTACAAAACTATTAAGTAGATTTATGAAATGTCTATAGTGGACCTATCACTAAATCTCTACGTAACTCTTCTAAAGAAACCTATGGTGTGCTTTGCTACTCACCACCGGGGCCCCAGATCCTCAAAGGCTTGTTCATGGGAAACCAAAAGAATTGGGCTTTACTGAGTGGGCCGAAAAATGGACTACGTCAGGCCCCGATAGTAAGGCCCCGTTTTGGCAACCTGATTTGTAAATTTCACCGTCTTTTTGTTTTTTTTTTTTTTTTTCAGGATGAAAACCGAAACAAATATTTTCTGACTACTGTTGTTTTTAGTTTCTTTACAAGAGTGTTATTTTCCCAAATAAATTAAATCTTTTTGGTTTAAGGTGCCATTTGCCAATCAATTTTTTTCCTTTTCTATTATAGAGTAAATAAGGAGAGAAAAATGATTTTTGCACCCCAAAACTTGTCAATCTAAAATATATAATCCGAAGCTAAAGGACCCGGGGGCTCTGCTGCCCACCTGGGCGCAGCAGCCCCTACCCACTAACAAAACGTTACCGTTTTGTTGAGGAAAAAAAATCTTTGCCATCTATTTGCAATCCTATGAAACAGAAACGTGATTATGAGAGCTCTAAAGACAAAATTTGATTATGTCTCTTTAAAATAATATGATCAAAATAATAAGATTTTCACACCCGTTTAAATGGATTAAAAATTGAAGCATTTAATTTTTTAACCATATTTTTTAATATATAAACAGTCTTAAAAAATTAAGTACTCAAACTTTCACTCCGTTTGAATCGGTGCAAAGATCTTGTTATTTTGATCATATTATTTTAAATGGTCATAATTAATTTTTGTCTATAAGGCTCTTATATTAAATATATGCTCTTTATTTAGGACCTTGTGGAGCAGAAATGTGATTATGAGAGCCCTATAGACAAAAATTAATTATGACCATTTAAAATAATATGATCAAAATAACAAGATCTTTACACCGATTCAAACGGAGTAAAAATTTGAGCACTTAATTTTTTAAGAGACCGTTTTTATATTAAAAAATATGGTTAAAAAATTAAGTGCTTCAATTTTTAATTCGTTTAAACGGGTGTGAAGATCTTATTATTCTGATCATATTATTCTAAAGAGACATAATCAAATTTTGTCTTTATAGCTCTCATAATCACGTTTCTGTTTTATAGGATTGCAAATAGGTGAATAAGATTTTTTTTCCTCAACAAAACGTTACCGTTTTGTAGTGGGCAGGGGCTGCTGCGCCCCCCCGGGTCCGAAGCTAAAAAGCACCACCTCTACAAAGACCTGTGTGCCTTTTGAAATGGTACTATGTGATAGTAGGCGTGTACATTGGTCGAATTGTATGAGTTAAGGGTTTAGTATTTTCAACCAATCCGAATTTGGTGGGTTGATAATTTGGTGGCACTAAATTTAAGTCCACTGCACATTACATGGAGCCCATTCTGAATTCCAAAAAATACAATATATATATATATGTGTGTGTGTGTGTGTGTATTCATAAATTTTAGAAAAAAAATTTATGCGATCTTGTAAAAAATCAGTTACAACGGATATAGATAAATATATTTTCTAAATTCGTAGGGACGAAACTGGATAAAATATTTTGTATTTTTTGGGGTCCGTGACGTGCTGCGAACGTAGCATTGTTGATTTGGTGGGATTAATAAAGTGTCGCAGAATGTACCTTAGCATTAATAATAATATGGTAGTATATATAGATTCCTATTGTGTATAAACTCTATTTTATACACATTTAAAGGTCCGGCCTATTTTCAGAAAACCTATAGGGATAGACGGGTCCGGCACCGAAATTGTACCTACAGTCAGGCCGTGTCGTCTCCAGCTACCAGACAGTCGATTCAAGCCGTCCAAAAATTCTAAAAAAAAACCAAGGGGGAGCACGCGGGAATCAATGGCATCCGATATATGTATGGTGCTTGATCCAAACACCCTATTTTTCGTGTATACATGTATATATGAAAAAATGAGATATTTAGATTGAGTACCTACGCACGTCGGTCGGATGCAGTTGATTCTTGCATAGACCCACTTAGTTTTTTTTTTTTAAGTTTTGGATAACTCGGATCGACCGTCCGGTGGTTGGAGACGGCCCACCACGGCAAGGACGGTACCATAATTTTGTCTTAGTAGTGGCGAAATGTATACTAAAAAAATCTAGTAGTGGCGAGACTATGTAAGTTGAGCTTAATTTTTTTTTTACATTTAATAGTTACATTTTCTAAAATTCTTGTCATGACGGTCACCGCCACTAAACCCTTGATCTCATCCTTGCACCACGACTGTTGGTACGATTTTGATGTCGGATCCGTCGGTCCCTGTAGCAGCACTCGCCTATTTTACGAGTCCATGCAGCGGCTAATGGAGTAACGTTCAGTTGATTTCTTTCTCTTTCACCCCCTAAAAAGCAACAAAAAGTTTCCAACCAAATCATAACACTCCAAATTCTCCTCCCCAACTTTCTTCCTTCCTTCCACCACCACACCAGTCCACCCATTCTCTCTCTCTCTCTCTCTCTTTCCAACAAAAAAGTCCTACAAACCTTGACGGCCGACCCCTTTACTTTACTCCGGCGTATACCCTTTTCAGACTTCGATCAAAAGTCCAAATTACTTCCTCATTATTTCAATAGTCAAAATTCATCGGAAAGTTTCCACTTTTGATAGCAGAATCGGCACAGAGAGAGAGAGAGAGAGAGAGAGAGAGTCGAGAAATCAGGCGGAGATGTACAAGAACCAGCTACAAGAGCTGGCGCAGAGGAGCTGCTTCAACCTCCCTTCCTACACCTGCATACGAGAAGGCCCCGACCACGCGCCGCGCTTCAAGTCAATCGTCAACTTCAACGGCGACACCTTCGAGAGCCCCAACTACTGCTCCACCCTCCGCCAGGCCGAGCACGCCGCCGCCGAGGTCGCACTCAACTCCCTCTCCAACCGCCGCCCCTCTCACTCCCTCGCCGCCAGAATCCTCGTAAGTCAAAAAATCCCTAACCGCTTCGACCTCTGTTTTTTACTTTGCAAATTTTACAGTTTTAAGTCGTTGGATTGCGTTTTTCGAGCAAGGCCGGCGGCTATCGTGCGCGCTAACCGTGTTTGATTACTGTCCGTGCGGATGCCTAAACCGGAGTTTATTGTTGGGACCAGGTCCTGTCCAGTTTTATTGGGTCCAGTGTGGTCCAGTTTTGGGGAGTGGTCCACAACAATGATCGAAAACGTTCATTTCATGAGCTCGTATAGTATGTTGTTCATGTAAAAAATTAGTGTGATCAAACATCAATAGGTTCATGAACAAAACAGATATGTACAATTACAAAAATGGGCAATGAAGTTTGAAATTATTTTTTGTCATTCCATTTTTCTTGTACAAATTTGTTTTCTGTTGGTATTGTATCAAGCTAATTTTTATGAGCTCAACACAATGAAGGAAAACTGGACCAAACTGGACCCAATGAAAACTGGACAAATCTGGTCCCACTAGTTTTGAGGGTGAACTGAATTTAAGATAATCAGAATATGAATTTGGAGTGTAATTGGAGAGGAAATGACGGGAGTCCCGTACTCGACGAGCTCAACACAATGAAGGAAAACTGGACCAAACTGGACCCAATGAAAACTGGACAGACCTGGTCCCACTAGCTTAGAGGTGAACTGAATTTAAGATAATCAGAAGATGAATTTGGAGTGTAATTGGGGAGGAAATGACGGGAGTGCCCTTGATCTGTTTCCTAAGGCTGTGTTCAGAATGTCTTTTGATTTTCTGTTGGGGCTGAAAGCAGGGCTGCAACCGAGCACAGCTTTGAAGTGTGCGAGCTCGTCACGTTCAAATATTGGCAAATCGAGCTCAAAAAAGTGTGCGAGCTTGGCTCGTTATCGAGCTCAAACAATCAAGCTGTAAGTTGAGCTAGAGTTTGAACTAACTCAAGGACAACTTAATGAAATAGTGTAACTTACAACGTATGTTACTACTAATACATAATTTTTAAACATACTTTGGTGTTCTCGAGCTGCATTGAGCTTCAGCTAACTCGAATTCAGTTCGTTTACGGAACGAGCCTTAAATTTTGAGTTGAGCTCATTTATTAACTGAGCCGAGCTCGAACGAGCCTTACCAAACCGAGTATGGAGCTGCTCGCGTTCCACTCAACGGCCCTAGCGGAAAGAAACTACTTCAAGTTGTTTTATATGGCATATGGTTTAGTTTTTGCTACAAAAAAAAGCTAACTAAAATAGACAGCCCAACCACAGCCTTTGTATCGAAGCTGTGGGATTTTGACGAAAGGAAGTTCTAATCTCCACAGACAGGCGGATTGGAAGTTTCTCGGAAGGGGCTGTAGTTAAGAGTCAAGACCCATCTAGTCTCGTCACCAAAATTAATTCCTTAAATAAGGGGTGTGTGAGTCGTAAATTCATAATTTAATGTGCTTTTCAAATGCTTTGTTTTCACTATCTTGAACCTATTCTTCTTCCTTGTGTTAAATGAGAAACCAGGACCACTGTTCCACTAGTAGAGTGGGAGTAGCTTGGTTTTTTTGACAATCTCAACTAACTTATAAAGTCAAGATCAACAATTTAATGAGCTTTAATATTTGTTAAACTTTGTTTGTTTCATGCCCCCAGCTTATACGAATGGTAGCTTGGTTTGTTTTTGTTTTTTGTTCTTTTGGTTTGACGGTCAGGGGTGTCCTGACCAACTTACTCGCACCTCGACTAATCTCTTCTCCGGTCCGGTCAAAGGCAGGTCTCCCACGTCGAGATGAGTTTGGTTTGTTTATATTTTCCTATGTAAGTATAATGGTGACGCCAACTTGGGTAATGGCTTTGTATTCTATGCCATTAAATTCTGTTTTGCTTAAATATTTATCCATCCCATATGATAAAGACTGATATTGTTGACTTTACCTGCCTCATTTTTGCACGTATAGAAGAGTTTGGGCCAAGTACTTGGGCGTTGCCACCAATAATCATATCATTCGTATCGATTTCGCAATGCCATGTATTCAATTGCACATGGGTTACTGCTTATGTCGATCTCCCCATATTTAATAGACTTAAATGTCTTGCCGCAGCTTGCATGTGATATGGTCCACCTGCAATGGTATGGTCTAACTGATGTGATTGGTGTGCCTAAAGGCACCACAATTGTTATGTGCCGGTTGGCCCGGTTCGGTGCTCATGGGCCATGGAAAATTTCCATTTTCATTCAACCAGCAAAATTTTAGTTTTATTGATTTGAAACCTGTAGTATGATTTTTTTTTTTACTATTTATGATGGCACCCCAGAAGTGGAAGCAGTAACATCATGTACTGTAGTTTGATAGCCATCTGAAGTGGACAGTAGTTTTGTACTCAAATGGCAATTGTCAAAAGACCGTGTGAACAAGGAAAAATTAGGCCAAGTAATGGTGGGCTATACAACTGATTTGAGATGTCCCAAAACTATCCTGGATTAAGAAGCAAATATAAGCACATTAACTCTGCATTATGCAAAACATAATTTAATTGGCACATAGCCATTAAATTATGTTTTGCTTAAATATTCTATGAGATGATTAATTGCCGATTACAATAATCATGCATTATGCAATCGAGGTTTCTATTGTATGTCCTCGAAACAATTTTTTTTTTTTTGGCCCACGATTACGTTTCCAGTCTCTGCATTGTTCACTCGCCGTGCAGATTTCTAGGGGTGCCAGGCTTAAAGTATTGGATTTCTTTGATGCGTGATTATTGTATCTGTTTAGGAGTGTTTGTGTTATCAGTGTTTGTTTTATTTTATCACTGTCTTTGTGTGTTTGGGGAGAGTGGGGTATCATGTAAGGTGTCTACCAGGACCAGCACTATGCATGAGTCAAGTTCTCCTTCTAGGCTGCCCGGGTAAAAGCAGTATGTTTACATAATGTAGGGATTTAACAGCAGTGATATCCGATGTTTATCCGGTTCCTCTCAATTGAGAAAGCAAAGATTATATGAACTGCTAAACCAGAATATTTTTGGTTTCTGTTTCTGATGTGACCTTTGGTGTCTATTTCTGAAGTATGTCCTTGTAACTTACCCTCAGCACTTTTCAAGTAGGTCATACTGGAACGCTACATTTTTTTCCTTGTTACTATATTTTCCCCTCGTTTTGGCAAGTCACGTTCGTTTTGTAATTTCTTAGGTATAGAACTTTTGCTCTGGTGTTGATTGGCCTTTGCTATGGCTATAGGATGAGACAGGTGTTTACAAGAACCTCTTACAGGAGATTGCACAGAGAGTCGGAGCCCCATTGCCCCAGTACACTACTTTCAGGTCAGGGCTTGGACACCAACCCATCTTCACTGGAATGGTAGAACTGGCAGGAATAATTTTTACTGGGGAACATGCCAAGAACAAAAAACAAGCTGAGAAAAATGCAGCCATGGCAGCATGGACATCTCTTAAACAATGTGAGTTCCCATCTCCCATTTGTTTGGTAGTTTGTACAAACCATATTCTTTTAGTTTGCATCCTGTGATCATTTGTCTGATTACTTGACCAATGAGCTTGGATTGTGCACTACCTGAAGCAGTATACAAGAACTTCTGCACCCGTGTCCATCTGTCTCCATAGTCCATCATACTCCATCCCTCAATTTTAGTCGCATTTGAGGGAATCTAACTATTTAGGAAGACACCATTATTACACTTTCGGAAGTATAAGTTGCCCAAATTTGTCCTTTTGTTTGAACATGGGAATCCCTTCACTTCACTTCAAAAGTAAAAGCACGGATAAGGAATGTATTTAAATTTTTCTCCAACTTGTCATTAAGGACACAAAATATGGGACTTGAAAAGTGCAAACACAAGTTGATATGGATTTTGAATTAGATATTTCCAAGTTTTAACTAGGTACTCGATCCTGTGCATGTTTGAGTTCTGTGCTGATTCACATTCAAAGCCTCGTAGAGTCGTGCTAACTGGGTTAACAACAGAAGAACTTAGAGTGGACTGTACCCACTTTCCTTGTAGTTCTATATTTTCAATTGGAATTGGCTTGGAGCACCATATCATCATTTTCATTGTAGGACTTCCTTTGTAGTCAACTTTGTTGCAAGACATGGTTGCTTCTGTTCCTCCCTTTATAACAGGGCTTGAACATCATCCCGTTCAACCCATTTGTCATCGTTCTTCTCTTGTAGCAATCTCAATTTACGGAAGATGCTATTTGCATGAATTTGCTCCGGAGAAAGTTATAGTCCCTGGGGAAAATGGGTGGCGGTAATAAGTTAATCAAGATCCCACCCATCTTGATCATCCATATTGACTTTGGATGCTATCAACATTATTTTTTGTTTATCCTTAGTGATGCATTTATATCAAGCTTCACAAATTCCAGGTTATCAGTGTTACTTTAATTATGCATCTGACTCTCCCCATTGTTTCCCTCTTTTTCTTTTTGTCTCTGTGGCCAGTGGCACAACAAGATGCAACTTCATCAAGTGAAACAGAGAACAATGATGAGCTAGAACAAATTAAAATTGCACGAGCATTATTGAATTACCGGCGTAAAGAAAAGATGGGAATGTCCGATTCCAGTGCTCCTGTCACTTTTGAAAAGAAATTCCTATTGCAGAACCCAAGACCGAGACCATCGAGTCCACAGCCTCGCCCAGTTCCCACATCTAGAATCCTCCCCTTTATCTGCCAAAAGAGGGTCCCTCAATACAGACCCTCATCCGCGACAACAAACGACGCCTCCACAGGATCGCCACAGCCTCCTCAAAGGTTTCCGGCAGCAGGGGTATCTCCTTACATCCCTATTCGGCATTGCAGTACACCGTACCGGGGGATTGCTCCACCAGTTACAGTGAGAACCGCAGTGCCTGTTTTCTCTGCTCCACCACTTCCACCACCCTCTATGCGTCCTTCACAAGTGGTGAAGCACCAACCTGTGCAAATTGCGCCTCCTGTCTGTATTAAGCAGGCTGTGCCGGTTCAAAAGGAAGAGCCACCCGCTCGAAAGGGAGAGCAACCCGTACGAAAAGATGGACCACCGGCAGTTGTGGCCCCTGCTCCACGACGTGAATCACCAGATCAAGTGTACGAGCTATTGGAACAGCTCAAAATCTAATGATGGCATGAAAAAGGATTTGAATCTGTGGGAGCAATATTATACTATGATTTTGTATTAATTTTGTGTTTGTTTTTATATCTTATTTAATGGGTCCTTTTTTGACTCCTTTTTTGTTCATCATCACTTGCCCCTTGTTTATTTCACGCCATTCATATATATAGCAGCGCTCTGGTAAAAAAGATGAACTCAAAACTCGAATGGGAATGTAAAGATGGATTACGCATGTCGTGTTCTTTTTTGTCAATAGACCAAGGAAGCAGGGAAAACCCGTAATCCAAGTTGTTCAGGTTGTAGAGCATGACGAGTACTAAAGCATTCATGTGAACCGTCATTTCAATCAGGCATTGGCAATCCTATGATCGTTTGAAGTTGTATCACGGAAGTTTATTCGCAAAATCGTACTTGTAGTTCATTTTTCAAGAGACCAAGATAGGACTTAAATCTTTTGTAGAAATAATTTACTCGACAAGGTCCATAAGTAAACGCAGCTCAAAATGGATCCCTTTTAGAGGTCCTGTCCCCAATAATAATTCTTATTCTCCATGGATCAATATCCTTTGTTCGGATGAATTAACTTCGATTTTCAGATTTTGGATCGATTTATATTTGTTAGGATGAACTTAGATTTTCAGATTCATTCATTCCGATGGAGCCGATTTTTTGGAGTTAGACATGCAGCAGGAAAGTAATTTCTTGTAAATTATCTAGTTCCGGTGTAGATGACCTGTCTTTGACAACACCGGAGAGGGAATTTGTGAGGTGCATGTAAGCTCGTCAGACACTCCTGACCATCGGACCAAAAAAAAATTCAAGTCCTTCCAATGGTCAACTTTCAAGGACTGCGTGAATAAAGATCGTCTTCTTTTCTTTTCTGTACCGTGTATATCATTGAATGCCTTAGATTTCAAAACCAGATCAGGGTACGCCTTAACAAACTTCAGTAAATTTGTGTGGAACAACTCTTCCATAGGGAAAAAGGGTATATGGTCTACATCCTAATTACGGAGTACTATACAATATCTGTAACTTCAAGGAGGTGTACCCAACATCATATTAATGTCAGTGCCGGAGCCAGGATTCGGATACGTAAGTGCGGGAGTGGCACCATTTAATGAAAATCTAGTTTCATGTAGTGCAAAAAAATATAAAGAGAAAAAATCAAGTGTAAAGTCATATAATCGAGGGCTTTTTTGGACAAAGAAATAAAGTTTTGCTTCAACCCTCTTAAAGGTATGCAAATGCAAGAATTACGATATAAAAGGGATTTTTCTTTGGTATTTTGGAAACGGGGGTGGCGTGTGCCTTCTCCCCCTCCTTAGGTCCGCCCCTAGTCATAATATGCCCAAGAATTTTACACCAAACAGGCAAAGAGTTCAACTGTTTGCATTAAAGAAAGACCCACATTGGGGAAGCAATGGTCCATAGGCTTGAGATACGGTTTTTTTCTAACTCTTAGTCAATGGTATGAATGACAAGATGCCCACAATATATGGTAGATGCATGGCAGGTTTTCATCGTAAAATCGGGCATTGCTGAGACGCTCGGTCTCAGCAGCAGAATTATGGGTGTTGGGAGACGGTTTACATTACTCATGCATAGACCTTATGCGTCAAAGTGGAAGCGGACGCCAGTCCAATTATCGAACTTCTTGAGGATATAGAAGCAAATTTTTGGCACCCATTGGGTAACCTAATTTGTGATTGCAGGTACTTTTTGTCACGCTTCCAGATGGTGGCGACAATTAGCCATGGTTACAGAGAAGCAAACCAATGTTCGGACAGGCTGCATGGCGCGCGAGGGAAGCTCTTGTTGCTGATCAAGAGTGTGGATTTATCTCTTTTACCGTTCCTCCTGTTTTTCTTTTTTCTTTTTATTACAAGACAAGGGAAGACAGTGTAGGGTGGCTAAAAATACTCTGGCGTATAAAAAAAATTATGTTCCTTTTTGATAGAAAAAAACAAACCGAATAACCAATGCAGGCCAGGCCACTACAAGAAGCGTCCAACTGAAGTTTGTGAACAAAATAATTCAGTGATGATTCTTATGAAGCACCACTGCAACTATTTTGTGGGTCAAAAGGTTTTTTTGTTTTCAACTTTCAGGTGTTCGTCTCTCGTTGTTCTAATGCATAGACAATCGAACGACAAGATTACACTAAAAGACCACAGTCACCACACTGAAACTCAGTACTTCCTCCGTCCAAATTTGTTGGTCCTCTTTGGGAATGCGTGTCATTTTTCAATTGATTATATCTTACGATCTATAATATTTTAGGTGATTTTAAAAACTTTGTATAAAAGAGCTCATTGAGATTTATCAAACAAGATCCATATTTGATATAAAAATATTATAGATTAAGAGATATAGCCAATTTTTCGAGACTTCCAAAAAATAAAAGAGGATCAAGAATTTGAGACGGATGGAGTATATGACTGTGCATGTTAATGCCTTGTGTGGAAAGGCCATGGGTATCATCAACACACAGAGGATTCTAAGCTGATCATTCCATGATAAGGGCCGTGATAACCGCTTTTATTGGAGACAATCACTATATAAACATGCTGATTTGGTCCTCTGTAACTGCGAGTAAGTGGATGTCATGGCTAGGGCTGCCAATGAACTGAGCTGTCGAGCTGAGCTCCAGACTCTAAAGCTCGGCTCTACTCAAAAAAGCTTAGATTGTTTGTATAGGCTTCGCTCATTTATTAAGCGAATCGGGTTTGCTTCGTTTGTTAAGGACTCGAGGTCGAGTTGTAGGCTCGTTTAGTAAATTAACGAGCTGAGATCTCTACAAATTTACACCCCCGAGCAATGCCCGTAACGTTAATGCATTAATTTCTTGAATCAATTCTTAATTTCCTTTCTATAAATATAAGAACAAAAACATGATAGGCCACCCCATCATTGAGCCCTATAGAATGCTGAAAATGTGTAATTGGTTATCCACATTTATTGTCATTTAAACCATATCCCATGCATGAGCTAACCTACCAGAAAATTGCTAATAATTCTTATCTTTATGATCAGACAATTGGTTTACATCAGGTTGTTAGTATATCTTTAGAAATGAAGAGGCACCATTAATAACATGGGGCCTATCATTTTAGGCTTTTTCCCCCCAATAAGGTTGACCCCCCACTAGTTTTTTTTTTTTTTATACTAGTTTTGCTTCAACAACAATCCTAACCACCACAGACATGCCACTGGCATCTTTATCCAATTGTGGGTTAAAAGCTTTATGGTGAAAAGAACAGGGGCATGGAAATAGGAAGGGTGGTGAAATGATGTGAAAATTTTGAAGGACAAAATAAGTGTGCTAAACAAGCAAAGGTGGAGGAGAGAGAGAGAGAGGAAGGGAGAGAGAAAGGACAGTACTGTCACTTCCTTGTGAAAATAGAAATATTATTAAGTGCTGTTGGGGCACCAAAGAACTTCCACCATCGGTCCATCACGCATTCATGCGGGATTCATAACTGATCGTACGTACCCCACGTGAATACAAGGTGGTGCAACTAGGCTTCTAGAGTAGCACTGCGTAGCACGGGATAATCACACATTCATGCGAGTTACATTACTAAGTACGTGTACCCAAGTAAATGTGCGGTGATAAAAATCCCTAGAGCATTATGTCACGGTGTCTCGGTGGTGCTCTAAGAGCACTGAATAAACCAGTGATGGAAATGGGCCGAGGTGGTGGTGGGGTCTGGCATCCACTTCAACGACACCAACCCATCAAAGCAACGTCCATATCAGGATGTTATTTGATTTACGCAAACATATCTTTTGTAAGGCTGTAAACAACATGAGCCAGTGGGAAAGTGGTGATTTTAAATTTGGTGAAAATCTTAGCAAATTTGAAAAAGTGATGGAACTTGGTTTATTTATCGGGCTTAGCTTAACTTTGGTTGAAATATCAAAATTTAGATTAAAAAACTTAGCTTTAAAAATTTTGTTCAGCATAAACCGACGTCGAATGAGATTGGAATGAAAAAGACGGGAGTGAATTTAGGCGTCGGGTTTCTCATAAGGTCTCGGGTTCAACTCTTTTTGTCAGCAAATCATCTCACTCTAACCCTTCACGCGTAAGCATTTCAAACAATTTGAGAGGCTACTTTAAAGATCAATTTGAGGCTTGCGTAAGCTAACCCAAGAAACAAACGAAAAAAAGAGAGAGGACAACGCATCTTATCGTTCATGTTCATCAAACGGCCCCCAATCCTTTTAGGAAGAGAGGAAGTGGGGATGTATGGAGCAGCCCAGACAAGGTGGGCCCACAAAGGGGTGGGGACTCGATTGGACTGTAATGGGGCCCAAAGGGTTGAGGAAGCACTGGGATTTTATTCCTTTCCTATGAGAAAAGCAATGGCTCATGGCAAAAGGAGATAGGAACCCTCCACCCATCAGGAACATCAACAGAAAAAAGCAAGAAAACAAGAGAGAGAGAGAGAGAGAGGGAGAGAGAGGGACAAAGTGGAAGGATGTCAATCCTCTCTAATCTCCATCTAAAAAAAACTTTGAAAGAAGAAGGGGAAAAAACCAAATCTACCATGTTTGACTTTGTTATTGCTCATCATATATCATTGATTGTACTATATTTTGGAGCGCATAATGAGGTACATGACTCATATTCAATCTCTGTATGTGCTATGCCAGTTTTTGAACACGTGGAGTGTGTTTTGAGCAAATTCTAAGATATATCAGGCCCTTCTCATCCCTTACAATAAAATTAAAAATATGGAGAATGAAGAGTAGTTCAAGTGGTAAGGCCCCGTTTCAAAACGGGTTTAAGAACTTATTTTTGGTCTAATAATAAGACATGTTCTACAAAAGAGTGAATAAATACTTATTTTTTAAGAAAACAATTTTAAGTTCAAAAATTATGTGCTCACGCAAATAAATTTCCTATCAATATGGATCTTGTTTGATAGATCTCATTGAAATCTTTAATATGATGCAAAAAAAAATTGAAAAATTATTTTTCATTTACATTATTTTTGAGTTTGAAAATGTGAAATAAACTGTTTAATTATTTGAGTTTTGTGGAACAACCCTTCTTATTTTTCTTTGAGAAGTTCCAAAATAAAAACTTATTATTTAAGAAGGTTTCTGAAACGGAACCTAAGATGTTCTATATATTCACCTGGCCAGACGAAATCTTGAGTTTAATTCTCACCTTAGGATTAGATCCTAGTGTAGGTTTCTTGCATGTACTTAAAAACTAGTAGTAATAATAAACCTGCTTCATTATTATCTTTGAAAGAATGAGACATCAACAAAATTGTCAGTGATTTGCATCAACAAGGGTGACACAATCCAATTTCAAACTATATTAACAGGGGTGACAACTCCATCTCCATAGAATTTAAATTCATAACCTCATCGCGATTGGTATTGCAGCTACACAACCGTTGGTTGGTATTGTGCTATGAGATGCACAACATCGTGTTACGCACCTCAGATCTTATCTTGGCAATGAACAGCTCGAGCCGTCGGATCGTGCATCTGACGACTCAGATCTCATATCGGCAATGAACAGCTCTCGATCGTTGATTGCCGAGATGAGATCTGAGCAGTCGGATGCACGATCCGATGGCTCGAAGGTGCGCAGCACATCATTGCACAACACCTTCCCCCAATTCCGCATATAGTATTGATGCATGGTGTCGAGAGAGAGAGAGCAGACTAGCCCTAAGCTAAAGTTTGTGTGCTTTAGACCTCCAAATATTTTTGAATTTCAGGAGCTTCTCTTACTTTTTTTATCCCTTATAATAGTCTAACAAATTAAAATGTCTCATTTTAAATTTTCGCTTTATGCGTCAGGGCCAGCTCCGACACACAGAGAGTGAGGGGGGTTCAGCCTGATTTAGACACAGTTAAACCGACACAACCCTACATCGATCATGAAGCATGAAGGCCCTTTTTTTTTTTGTCAAGTGTGAAAAAAGCCATCCCAGCAAAAAAGAGAAATCGTGAAAAAAAGTCAGCCACTGTAGCAGTACTTTGCAATATTCCTCCCCAAGTAAATTTCTTTTTCATGTGGCATCTTGTTATTGGCATGTCGGAAGGGAGACAACCTAAAAAGTCATCATATTAGGAGGGGGTGTGATTGGAAAACCCTATGCTTAGCTGGTGGAGTAGAATTTAAGAAAAATCTAAGGAAATCGTACGTCTTAATCATACTTACTTTATACTATATATATATATATATATATATATATATATATATTGTCCATATAGCTTTCCAATTAGTAAATGGTGAACAAATGAATTAAGATTAGGGCTAGCAGTGGAAGGAAAAAAAAAAAACCCCCGAAAAGATCGGCCGGAAAAACTGGTTTTGTTCAGTTTTCTTGAGCAATTGGTCCGGTTTGGTGTTTGGATGGTTAAAGCGGCCAACGACAATGTCGATGAATAAACGTAACTACAATAAAAGCAATGTCTTGTACGATGCTTTTGACGATATTAGTGGCAAATCATATGTGATATTAATTAGATAGATGGTAGTTACCTGCAATTTTTTTGTTTTATTTCTATGCTGCTCTTAATTGTCAAGAATATGGGTGGCAAGTGAGAAATGACGGGGGAATATCTAAGATAATTAATCGTGGATGATGATTACATGTTTTCTATATATGTATAATTTGAATATGACCGTACGTTCATTAATTTGTAAAATATGAATAACGATTATGAACTATAAAGTTGTGACATGATCGTGTGCATTATGCATTTATACAAACTCATGTTTTACATAGTGCCAAACATTTATACAACAGTCACGAGCTCGATCAGTAAAGGATGAGCTCGGCTCATATAATAATCGAGCTTAAATCTTGTTCAAGCCCACAATTGAACAACCTCAAATTAGGCAAATTCAAGCCGTTAATGATTTAATTATTACTCTGTTCATTCACAATCCATCCTATCTGGATGGAGTCAATATATTAAGTGCACCTTTTAAATGTTAATAAAAAATATAAATCTCCAACAATAAAATATTTTTCTTCTAGTAAAATAACACAATCATTGAATCAAAAAGATTAATTTTAACCTGACACACACAAAGAAAAACTCATTTTTTAGACCTTCCCTTTTGCTTCGTTGCTTGGGATGCAATATAGCCTTTCCAAAGGGAAAAAAAATATGAGAATTTTTGTTCATTATAGTAAAATAATTGACAAACAAATGGAGTTGCTTCATTAATTAGTTTTTAATCAGGTTTAATAACAATAATTTTCAATTTGGTGCCTAACTATATGCATAAAGAATTGCATGCACATGCAGTGTACATGTGTCTGTGGTGGGGAGCACGTGAGGCTTCTTTTCACGCATGCCAAAAGCAGATGAAAATGCAATTCCATATATATAATATAATAAATATACTACATTCCTACTTTTATAATCTAATAACAATTAAATGATATATTTCCTTGGAGTATTGAGGAATTGAATTAATTAGACAAAGAAATATACATAGAAATGCAGTGACCCTTTTTCCCACATGCGTGGTTTACGTGGGTTGTCAATAAGTTCTAAAATGTAAACCATTCTGACCATCAAAGTAAGCTCATGCGGACTTCGATTTGGATGGTTCAAGGAATGGAGAGAACCCGAGATAAGAACTACAAGGATCGGATAACAATCAAACATATGATGCAATATTTTTATGCCGTCCAATCTTTTATTGGGTGCTCGATGTATCATTTGTCAATGTTAATATTATTTTTTTGTGGATCAAAAAAATTTGATTCGACTCTTGGAATCAAGCCGCAAGAAAGTAATTTTTTGAAAATTTCTTATTCTCGGCGTTGATGGCTTACCTTTGATCAAACTGTGAAAGAAATTAGTCAACGTGCACGTAAGCTAGCTCGGACATCCCTGACCGCTACCAAAAAAAAAAAGCCTTTATGCTGCGATAAATGAGTTCTCAATCAACGTGTCAACCGGTTATTTTCAGTATACATTCTATTCAAAATTAATCTAAGTTAAATATCGATACTCCATCGACATCATTTTTTATCATTTTTTGACAGGGTTCGTGTTCTTGATGACTTTATAAATACGATTTCCTCATTAAACGGAACAGAAAAATGCCTACAAAAAAACTTAGATTCAATTGTCCAATCTCTTTCCACAATCCAAGCTCCATCATACATATAAGGGGTTTTTTTTTTTTTTTTTTACGGCAGGGTGTCTTGGCCACCTCATGCGCACCTCGATGAATCGTCTTTCCCGATTCGCTCAAACGCAGCCATCCATGCATGTTGAGACTTGGAGCCTTACGAAAAAATTAATTTCCTGCGACCCGACCCTAATATCAAAGACTGATCAAGTGTGCAGGGAACAAACCCAGACTGACCCTTCACCCTTGGGGGTATACAAGTGTAATCGAATCCTCGAAAGTAAGATCAAGTATGGTGAAAGTAATAGTATGTGTGTATATATATATATATATCACCGACCGGTCTAAAGTGCGCCGATAGTGCGCGCCGGATGAAATGCGAAAAAGACACACTCTCTCCTCCTCCTCACTAGTCGCTAGCAGTATAGCAAAGAATAAGAGGTCATCCACTTTCATGCGCAGTTCACTTTTCGTATAATGTTGGTCTGGAATTAAGAAACCGCCTTCAACACCCATTTGTACTGCTCGTATAAGTCTTCCACAGGGATTGGTCCCTCTGGCCGAACAAAAAAACAAAATAAGGATTGGTCCCACTGCCACAACAAAATGTCACTGCATTGTCCCTCAACTTCACAAAAAATACAATCATTGTTGCATCTTTCTTTCTTTTTTTCATCGTAAAATGCCCAAATGGCTACAAAGACTCGAAATCCAGAGTCCTCCGTTGGAAAGAATGATCGTCAACTTTCGGATTATTCATATGAATTGGGTAGGATTTCATCAAATACAGTGAAGCAATACCCACAGAAAGTAGGGAAAGGTTCACACAGGGAACAGAAAACTCCACTGAAGGAGGTAAATAAGAAAATTATACCTGAAATTAGAAAAGAAAAAAGAAAACTTTCTGTCACTGGAGCCGCCGGCTTGAATTTGGCCACTTATTCGCTGGAGGAAGCGCTTAAATACCCTAAAACTTCACGATCTCAGCAAGTCTGATGCTCTTGAGGTTTGTATTGAAGCCCAGGAAGGTAGATTAGATCTTCCATCACTACGACGAATGGAGGCTCGAGGGCTTTGAACGAACGAGATTGCGAGGTGGCCGATGAGAAGAGGGGGGTGGGGAGGTAGAGGTGGTGGTGGTGGTCGAGGCTGCCCCCTGTTGCTGAAGAAAAAACGAAGAGATAGGGCTAGGGCTGCACATTCAGAAAGAGAGTCTCGTGTGTTAGATTTTTCCTATTTCAGTGTAACTTTATTTTTGCGTTGTCTATTCTCTATAATTGTTTGTCTATATATTGAGTTTCTTACTCTTCCAAAAAAGGAAATTCAATAATATAAATCGTTACGGTGGTAAATCTATAAGCAATCTATTGGAACATTTCTCTAACTTTATACTAAAAGTTGGGCGGTTGTTTTCTCTTTAAGCACGCCACTCATATGTGCAGCAAATTTACTCATCCTGAATAGTTTGCTCCCGAAGTTTAAGCACTACATTCTTGAACCTAGCTTTGGAGAGAATCAAAAACAAAAATAAAGAGTAAATTACAATTACACTATCGCCTATATCCACCCGACCATGCATAGTCGGTTATTTGTTCAGAAAACACGACGATCGCTTATATATCCTTGATTAATTTGAGCATCTAACTACATAATAACACAAAAATAAAAAATATGAAAAGTGAACAAAAAAGGATTATTAATTGTTCATGTTTTATTTGGTTAAGCAAAGAAAATAATGGGTAAAATAGGCTTGCAATTGAAATTCTTGTTGTGTTTGTAATTAGCTACCAATGATAGATATTCCCGAACAAAAATCTTTATAATGAGATAATGAGAAACGAGTCCTCCATTTACTACAAAATATACCTAACAACCTTTTTAAATTTTGTGAATGACAGGAAGAAATCCGAAATTGTCTTTTTCATAATTTGGTGTGTGGAGGAAGGGAGAAGAAAATCAAAGAATCAGAAAATTTTGCCTCTTAATTAATTTCCTCTCCCTCTTCTAGGGTAAAAAAGGTAAGTTACCCAACCGTTTTGCTCTGCCGTTAGTTGGAGGGACACTAGAGTAATTACCTGAAAAACCAAGGGGGTCATCGTGATTTAACACAGCTGACAGCACACAGCAGCTCCATTTAACTGACATTTTCGATTTGCGAGCCAAATTGTTCAAAGGAAACATCTCTCTCTCTCTCTCTCTCTCTCTCTCTTCATTTTTCTTCCCCCCGCACCACACCAAACCCCTGGTCTTTTTCTTTCAGAGACACCTCTCTCTCTCTCTCTCTCTCTCTCTCTCCTCCCACTCCTTTTTCTCTTCCTTTGTCGTCTCCCCCAGACATGTCTAGGGTTACTTCCCTTCTCCTTCCCTCTGTCACACTTCTCTAAACAGTTAGAGAGAGAGAAAGAGAGGCTTCGACTCGATTCCTCTGTTTCTATAAACCTCTTTCGAGCTCTCACTTCTGTGATCTCTTACTCTTCTTCCCTCTACTATGTTCTACACAGATACGAAATTGCCCGTTTGAATCGCACGCTTCGACGATGTTCCTGGTCAAACTTCCACTGATTTTTAGCTGAAATTGTAATTTTTCTTTATAATTCGAGCGAGATACAACGCGTGAAATGCAACGTGGAGTTTGTTCCGTCGGATTTCGTGGTGAAGTTTCAGCGTGCTCGGGCGAAAAGGTAGTTTAAGACATAGATTTCTTGGTTCTTGGAAGGTTGGAATTGAAATAGTTCAATAAGAACTAATTAAAGTTTCGACCTTTGGGAAACTGAGTTGAAGAATGGAGCTTCTCTAAGCAGTAGTATTTTCCAGCGTCACTAAATACAGAACTGTTTTGTGAATTTATTGGATAACTTTTCGTTGAGCAAATTTGGCTGTTACCTTCAAAATCAGGAGGAGTTGGTGCGTAAAACCCTCGGAAAAAAGCAAAAACCCCCGGGAGGGTAATCTTCTGGTGCAGGCTGAATCTGGGCCGTCCGTTTCATCTTCTGATATCACGAGGGGAATAAACCGTAGTAGTTGTCTTTGGGGAGTGGTGGAAAATGGCGATGGTAGTGGCGCGGCAGCAGCACAGCGGGAGCAGCAGCGGGGGGAGCATCAGCAAGCATCTGGACGCCGGGAAATACGTCCGGTACACCGCCGAGCAGGTGGAGGCGCTCGAGCGGGTCTACGCAGAGTGTCCTAAGCCGAGCTCTTTGCGCCGGCAGCAGTTGATACGGGAGTGTCCTATTTTGTCCAACATTGAAGCCAAGCAGATCAAAGTTTGGTTTCAGAATCGCAGGTAATGGGGAAAAAAAAACATTGGATATGTTAATATGTTAGTTTTCATACCAATTTTGTCTAGTGGAAAGTTAATCCGTATTGTGAGGTTCAGAGGTCAGTTTTTTCCCCGGAAATTTAAATTTCAAAAAATAAAATAAGAGGTTGAATTACAGTTGATTTCTGAAACTAGAAAGGAGGATGGATTAGAGGTAAAAGAGATGCATTTGATGTTGGGATCCTTTTATAAGTACAATCTGCAATAAGAAGGATTTCAAAGCACCCCAAAATCACCATTTCGAATCTATCAGGATGAAGCTCCCGAAATCCAAGTCTGTTCAATGGAGCCTCGACTTAATTTGTTGTGCGACTAGTTACATTTGTTTTGTTCAATTTTTCGTGTATGTAGATGTCGAGAGAAGCAGCGAAAAGAGGCTTCCCGTCTGCAGACTGTGAACAGGAAGCTGACAGCTATGAATAAGTTGTTGATGGAGGAGAATGATAGGTTGCAGAAACAGGTGTCCCAGTTGGTATGCGAGAATGGTTATATGCGGCAACAACTACAGAATGTACGTTAAGATCGCCTTTTGCCTATGGTTGCTTTTGCTTAATATTTTTGGAATCCCATTTCCTGTTTTCTGTCTTAACGGTATTCTAAGTGTCTTGGAAAGCATGCGATTTTCAAAATAATTGAAGGGCTGGTTAGTGTATTTATGGAATGATGATGTCCTATTTTTTGGAAACCCAGTACTTTTGAACAACTAAGAATTGCGACCAGTTGGCGGACTTGGACTGTATGTTATGTTTCTTTCAAAATCTTTTTTCCAGTCATGCTTCTAAACACCTCAGATGCCTATTATATCTGCTCTCTGTTCAAATTGAATGCCTTTGATTTGATCAATTTGAATCTGTGCAATGGTGCTCAGATGTGCAGTGAATTCAAAGAATGGGTAGCTTCCATGTTAATAGCCAACTGTCATGTAAATAGAATTCAAATTCCAGTTCATTTGGCATATTTCTTACTTGAATGATGTTCTGCAGGCATCAGCAGCTACGACTGATGCAAGTTGTGAGTCTGTGGTAACCACTCCTCAGCATTCTCTGAGAGATGCTAATAACCCGGCTGGGTAATCTCCTATATAAACCTCTCTCTCTCTCTCTCTCTCTCTCTCTGCATATTTTGTATAGTATTACAGTGTGTCATTGTTTATGATTGACATTTTTATGCTTTTGCAGACTCCTCTCAATTGCAGAGGAGACATTGGCAGAGTTCCTTTCCAAGGCTACGGGAACTGCTGTCGATTGGGTCCAAATGCCTGGGATGAAGGTACGAATTTTCTCGTATTGAGTTGTCATTTTTTGCAAATTTTCGGTAGTTCACTTACTTTGTATAATAAACGATAATTTCTTGCTCTGTGAAGCTAAATTTTTCTGAACCTTAAATTCTAATCTATTTTCAGCCTGGTCCGGATTCGGTTGGGATCTTTGCCATTTCACATAGTTGTAGTGGAGTGGCAGCTCGAGCCTGTGGTCTAGTAAGTTTAGAACCTACAAAGGTAAGCTTGGTGAATCCCTATGGTTGTGTCAGTTGGTAATTTGCAATATAGTGCTCCTGGAAGCATGCCGTTCCCAATCAATTTTCGTTTTGCATATTTTGGACAGATCGCTGAGATCCTTAAAGATCGTCCTTCTTGGTTCCGAGACTGTCGGAGCCTCGAGGTTTTCACTATGTTCCCTGCTGGAAACGGAGGAACAATTGAACTCATATACACACAGGTGAATTACAATGATTGGAGCTTCTCCGAGTGCCTTTTATGAAGCTTTCTACTTCGTCACCTAGTTTTCTGAACTCTGATTGCTTTCAGATATATGCTCCTACTACATTGGCTCCTGCACGAGATTTCTGGACTATTAGATACACGACAAGTTTGGACAATGGCAGTCTTGTGGTAAGCATATCCTTGAATTTTAGTAGTCCTCTACATTTATGTCGTGTGATGAATGTTGCTGGCTAGACTTACTGTTGAAATATTTGATTGGGTGGATTGGTTGGGGGCCATGGGGTCATTTAGTTGAGTGTAACTTCCTGCATGAAGGGCATGAACTTTCTTTTATAGATTCCATCAACCTGTCTCTGGCCAGACCCCGAAGAGTGAGAAGAATTGTCCTTTCATCATGCTGAAACTGTTAATTCATCGCAGGATCAATGAAGTCAGCTAGTTTCAAAATAATATTTGAATTTTAATCTAGTGATGGATTTGGGATATTGCTACTGAGATGATCACTGAGATGAACTATTTTTTAATATGTATATGATTGAATGTTTTACTTTTTTTGGGGTAATTAAATTTTTTTTTGGGGGTAATTCTGTATGTTTTACTTTATTTATATGTGGAGGGAACTTCTATATATTTGATCTTTGTTACTTTTGTCATCAATATCTCAAGGTTTGTGAGAGATCACTGTCGGGTTCTGGTGCTGGTCCAAATGTGGCTGCTGCTTCTCAGTTTGTGAGAGGTGAAATGCTTCCAAGTGGTTATTTGATTCGGCCATGTGAGGGTGGAGGGTCCATTATCCACATAGTTGATCATCTGAACCTCGAGGTTTGTCCTTTGTGACTTGGTTGTTCATTCTTGGTTTACTTAGCGACATTGTACTTATTCTGGTCTATTAGGCTTGGAGCGTGCCAGAGGTTCTGAGACCACTTTATGAATCATCAAAAGTTGTTGCACAGAAATTGACTATCGCGGTAAGTACAGATTTCTCAGACGCTTTGTCTTCTAAGCATATCCTAACCCATTCACCGCGAAAGCCCTCATTTGTCCAATGGAAAAAGGAAATTCATAGTTTCTTTGGTAATAACTTACCTCCAGAACAATATCGTGGTGTTGAAATTATTTTCATGCATTAATTTCTTGGGAGAATGAGTTCTGCTCATATGGTTTAAGTTTCCCTTTCAAGAGACTAATGGATGAGGTAGTTCTTACACTCTGTTAAATTAGATCCTCATTATTTACCAAAAGAAACATAGATCCTCGTTGTATTTGCCAGAAAATGGCTGCTGGCACAAGGACCTATTTTCTCATGCGCTTCTGTCAAAGTTTCATCAATATACTGATCCAGTGCATAGTTAAGAAATCAGTAGATAACTTGAATTCAAGTTTTTTGCGTGAGTGAAAGTTTATGTGGAAGTAATTTAAGCATTTTTCTTTGAAGGCATTGCGCTATATCAGGCAAATAGCTCAGGAGACAAGTGGCGAGGTGGTGTACGGCTTGGGAAGACAGCCAGCTGTTCTGCGTACTTTTAGCCAAAGATTAAGCAGGTAGCTTTCTGTTTACAGATTCTGTCTTCTTCATCATGTGTATGATCTGCAGTTTATTGACTTTGGATACTTATGCTTGTGCTCCACAATTATATGCACATTTCTCTCTCTCTCTCTCTCTCTCTCTCTCTCTCTCTCTTTATGCATTTTGTTTTTCACCTCTCCCTCTCATTCAGAGGCTTTAATGATGCTGTCAATGGATTCAATGATGATGGCTGGTCAATAATGAGCTGTGATGGTGCTGAAGATGTCATAGTTTCTGTTAATTCAACCAAAAGTTTGTGTGCTACTTCTACTCATTCTAATTCCCTTTCATTACTCGGAGGTATTCTCTGTGCAAAGGCTTCCATGCTACTCCAAGTGAGTTCTGAAACTATCATCATATGCCTACTGTTGCGTCCTCTATTTGCATGAGTTCATGCTGCTGTTTGTACTACTGGCCTGTTTAGTGGCCTTGATTTTAGGAGTAATATTTTAGTTTCTACTCCCGAGAATATGAGAAATTTTATTTCTTCCATTCGTCCATTGATTGGTAGTCCCTCACCAATTTAGGCATTTTGCTTCTAAACCAGTAGATCATGTGTGCATGTCATCATATGGTAATGCAGTGGAAATCCAAATTTGGAACTTTAATTTTTATTGGGATCTAATGTGCGTTTTAAAATTTTCTTATGGAATCATTTGATAGAGGTGAATTTGCGAACATTGCTACCTTTGTGCTCCTTTTGTTTGTAAGTTTGTTTGCTGCTTCAAAGCCTTCAATTATGATTGCTGGAGCCTTTCTGTTATGTTCAAGTTGATTCTATTTTACATTTTGGTGTGTTATAGTTTTTTAACTTGGTTATTTTCCGCTGATTATAATCTTGCCCTACAAATTTTTTAGCATGGTTTTGAATACATGCAGCATGTACATCTCAATGTATGGCTGCTTAAATATTAAGAACATGTGTGTTCTCTTTATTCTGCCAGAATGTTCCGCCAGCAGTGCTGGTTCGATTTCTGAGGGAGCATCGCTCTGAATGGGCAGACTTCAATGTTGATGCTTATTCTGCTGCTGCTCTGAAAGCTAGCTCATTTGCATATCCAGGGATGAGGCCTACAAGGTTTACTGGGAGCCAAATCATCATGCCACTTGGTCACACCATCGAACATGAGGAGGTATGTTCCCAATTGTAGTGGGGTCATATTCTTCTACTCATCATGTTACACATTGTCTTAGTGAAGAATGCGAACCAGAATATGACTTTTCTTTTTGCTTGATCTCATTTTATTTTGTAAGTTTCCCAATATTTGGTTTGAGGGACATTTTTCTTACATCCCAGATGCTTGAAGTAATACGACTTGAAGGCCATTCTCTTGCTCAAGAAGATGCATTTGTGTCGAGGGACATTCACCTTCTCCAGGTTCGTTCTTCAGTATCTTGGTTGATTAGCCAAAACAAAATGAGTTCTGATGACATGAGTGAAAGGTTGGATATTTGGTGCTTCGAATATCGTTGTAATAGTTAAGTACCCGTGGTCTAAAGGCGCATCCATTGTAACCCAACCCCAATGGAAACCAATCACCATGTGCTACTGTTGACAAACCCAATTTGTCTCCTCCCAAAATCTGGCACTTAAAATAAGCTTCTTAAGGGGTCCATCCATGTCAATCTCAATCTGGCACTCAAAATCTGACACAATTTCATACTGTTTCTGGCAACGGTAATGAGATCTGACATGCATCAGTAACATTCTTAATCATGTCTTTTATAATGTTCAAAATCTAGTAGCAATCTTGAGATAAAGAAATGGTACAGCACATGCCTTATAATTCGAAGCTAAAAGTGAAGTTATGTATAAGATGGAGAATTCAAGGTACAAGTAAAGGCAAGGCATTAAATACTTATCAATGAGACAATAGTAAACAATGAACAGGCGTGGCTGGGGAACTTTTTTTTTTTTTGTACAATGATCTCGGACGTTTGAGTTTTCATTGGATGATCGAAACCATTCTAACCATTTTAAGAGAATCACTTTGAAAAGGTAGAAAATATTCAGCATAGAGTTGCTTTGGTTGCAGATATGTAGCGGAATTGATGAGAATGCTGTGGGAACCTGCTCTGAACTTGTTTTTGCTCCAATTGATGAAATGTTTCCCGATGATGCCCCACTGCTGCCCTCTGGTTTCCGGGTTATCCCATTGGATCCAAAATCAGTTGAGTTAAATGTATTCCAGTTGGACCTCTGTATATTATGTTAGTAAAGATCTTTATTAGCATGCTCTATCAATCACAGATTTTATGTTTCAAAGTACAATTTGAATTTTGAACTGATTTCTCAGATTGATGTTTGATCTTTTGTTTGAAACTTCAAACATCTGACAAAATCAATTTAGACCATTAAGTTTTCAGTTACTTGTTGACTCAAGTTCTATCTTTTTTTGGAACATCAAAAAAGAAGTAGACAGAACTTGAATCAACCAGTAACTGAAACCCGGTTCTGCCCAATCACATGGACTCATCTGACTTATATTGCTCTCAGGGATTGGATGCTGTCTTAACTCTTTAGAATTAAAAAATACTTATCTAATTGTGTTGTATGCTACTCCTAGTCTGGTTCTGGCTGCAAGTACTTGAGATATTGGTCTACTCATGGCTCTACATTAAAATTGCAAATAGTGAAATAGCGTGGGTGAAGGGCCTGGAATGTGTTCGAATCCTGGGTTGAAAAATAAAATTTTGAGTGCATCTTATTACCATTGTAAATAAAATTAATTGCAGCTTTCGACCAATATAGAATTGTGATAAATATTCTTGTTCCTGCTGGAGTAGTAATGTTTTCAATGTTCAGGGTGATGCGCAGGACACTTTGACTGCCCATCGGACTCTGGATCTGACATCCAGTCTTGAAGTGGGCCCAGCAACAAATCTTGCTTCTGGGGATGCATCGTCAAATTCTAACGCCCGATCGGTGTTGACTATTGCATTTCAGTTCCCATTTGAGACTAGTCTACAGGATAGTATAGCTGCAATGGCTCGCCAATATGTCCGGAGCGTGATTTCCTCTGTGCAGAGAGTTGCAATGGCCATTTCTCCATCAGGATTGAGCCCAACTGTGGGGCCAAAGCTATCTCCTGGCTCTCCAGAAGCCCTAACTCTGGCTCATTGGATCTGCCAGAGCTATAGGTAAGATGTGCTTTTGTTTTTTTCATGTTCAACATGTTGCAGTGTAGTTAATTTGGGTTCAGTCATGCTTTTTGAATCTGTGCTTAAAATAACTCCATTCAGGAAGAGAGAAATCAACATGTTATTTCAAAGTACAACCACAATTTTAGGAGTATCAGTTTGGTGGAGCACACAAGTTGCTGTCCTCTTTTGTTTCTGAAATAGGTTCTAAATTGTTACCCGTTTCTGAGTTTTTCTATTTGGTTCTTTTTCTCCCCAGTTACCACTTAGGCACAGAATTGACGAGGTCTGATTCTGAGGGCGCTGACTCAGTGTTGAAAAGTCTATGGCATCATCCGGATGCGATATTGTGCTGCTCCTTGAAGGTAGTGGGTCAAGACTATCCTTTTTTACATGCCTATTTTGTGGTTTTATTGTCGATTTCGGAAAACTATATTGTGATTCGTCAGTCTGAGGTAAATCAAGTTCCTTTTCTTGAGGTAATCATTAACCTTTTCTATTGGTGCAGGCGCATCCAGTCTTCGTATTTGCAAATCAAGCAGGGCTTGACATGTTGGAAACAACTCTTGTGGCTTTACAAGATATCACTTTGGATAAAATATTTGATGAATCTGGACGGAAGGTGTTATTTTCTGAGTTTTCAAAGATAATGCAGCAGGTACTTCCTATATGTAGATTTCCTTGCTTTTCTTTTACGGGGCTGTCCTTCTTGGCAAAAAAGTAATAATAAATCATTACGGTTGAGGTGAAAGATCATAATGGAGGTCTTGAAGTTAAAAGACCTTTGTATCCTCATGCTTGTCACATAAAGAAATAGAAGCGAGAGGGGAATGGGAGTTTCGGGGGCTTCGAGTTACCTCATACATTTATCAGCCACCCTCTTAAGACTCTTGCTTTTTTCATGATCAATTGTACATTTGAAGTGGTGTGGGGAAGAAACATTCTAATAGTGTATCTCAATGTTTTGTATATGCTACTTGCAGGGTTTTGCTTGCATGCCAGCCGGAATCTGCATGTCGACAATGGGCCGCCATGTTTCGTATGAACAAGCCATCGCTTGGAAAGTCCTCGCTGCTGAAGAGAGTACTGTGCATTGCCTCGCCTTCTCTTTCGTTAACTGGTCATTTGTGTGAATCTTGTTATTAATTCGTCCAGCTTCCTCCTCTTCGTATGAACAAGCCATCGCTTGGAAAGTCCTCGCTGCTGAAGAGAGTACTGTGCATTGCCTCGACGTCTCTTTCGTTAACTGGTCATTTGTGTGAATCTTGTTATTTATTCGTCCATCTCCCTCCTCTTCCCTCCAGTGATGTGGGGAAATCGGAGTAGAAAGGAGAATAGAAAAGTTGCAAATGGAGAAAGGGGAAGAGGAAAAAGATTAAGTTTTGTAGTAGTATTTAATCCCAGCTTGAGGTTTGGATTACGTTAATTTAATGAATTCAATCTCTCATGTGTTGGTTTGTCAATGTACGTTTTGTCACTGAGGTTTAGTTTTTTGTTTGTTTGCTTTAAGGCAATAAATTCAGTAGTAAAAGTTTATAATAATAATACAGGACTCATGAAACAAAAATTCGGTAAGAGTATTTACAATGTAATAATCAAAACTAAAAGGTTGCTAAAGTTAGCAATGTGTGCTAAAAAAAGTGTTCACATTGTAATAATCAAGGACCGGAGGAGGTGCTGTGCACGGCAAATTACCACCGCTCCGATGATCGGAATTGATCATTTTGTAGAACTCGTCGTATAGAATAAGTGTAATAAAAATCAGCTCGATCGGATGTCATTAAGTGCCTCATCCGAACATTATTATCTTAAAATGAATGGATCCAAAACACTAGATAAAATCTACTGTTCTTTTTGCTACATTTAATAATTTCAAGATAATAATGTTCGGATGAGACACTTAATGATATCCGATCGAGCTGATTTTTGAAAACTTTTTCTACACGACGAGCTCTACGAAGTGAATGATTTCGATCATCAAAGCGAGATCGGAGCGACAGCAATTTGCCGTGCACAGCACACTATGCAGCACGAGGCTGCACAACATGCTCCTCCAGTCCAATAATTAAACTTAGCAACCTCTTAGAGCATCCACAGTGGAATAAGCAAAATAAAAAATTGTTAAAGTTAGCAATGTTAGATTAAAAAAGTGCTCATATTGGAATAACCAAACCTAGCAACATCTTAACAACTCATCAAATTTTGGCTCTTCAATAATCAAAGCTAGCAATATTTTGTCAATAACCAAATTTTATCTCTCAATCAAGTACATCAACATTACACAAAAACCTTCTCTCTTCCATTCTCTCTCTCTCTCTCAACAATGTTTTCAAAAAATAATTTTAAAAAACTGTAATTTTAAAGTGTGTTTTTCAAAAATCTGTTTTTGAAATTTCAAAACTCTTTTATAGAAAACTATTTTTTTTATACAAAATCTGTTTTTAAAAAACTGTATTTATAGTTTTTAAAATTTCAAAACTATTTGAGTAAATATAATTCTTTTAAAATTTCTCAAAATTGTATTTACAGTTTTTAAATGAACAAAATGTGTTTTTTGACAAAACTGTTTTTTGTTTCGAAAAACTTTTTTTTTAACTGTTTTTAACATAAACTGTTTTTTCCCCTTATAAAATCGTTTTTTCAAAAAATATGTGTGAAATGAAGGAAAAAAGTTTGGAGGGCCCATTGGTTTTGATTATGGGCAAAAAATAACCAATGTGAGATTTGACATTACTAACTTTAGCAACCTTTAAATGAATAATCAAAATCTGATGTGGTATGTTTTGATTATTCACATTTGCTTATTTCACTGCTGATGCTCTTAGAGCATCTACAATGTAATAATCAAAACCAAAAGGTTGCTAAAGTTAGCAATGCGTGCTTAAAAAAATGCTCACATTATAATCAAACTTAGTAATCTCTCAGTAACTCATTAAATTTTGGCTTTTGGATAATCAAAACTAGCAATCTTTTGCCAATAACTAAATTTAAATTTATTGGACCACACATCTCTCAATCAAGCACATTCAATATGGGAGAGTAAAACTCATTCTCCATAAAGCAAATATTTTATTGGTAGGTGAAACTCATTCTTCACTTTGACAAGTGGTTGTGCACTTAACAATATTGATCACTTTATAAATCTTAACAAATGCTCTCCACTTTCACTTATTTTACTAGAATGCCATTCAATGTAGACCATTAGATTGAGAAGAAAAAACTAACCATTGATTTAAATTTTTGCCAACCCATTTTGATTATGTGCAAAAAGTAAATAATGTGGAACTTGACATTATTAACTTTAACAACCTCTAAATAGATAATCAAAAGATGATATGACAACTTTTGGTTATCCAATTTTGATTATTATATTGTGGATGCTCTTAGCAACTCATCTAATTTGGGCATTTGGATAATCAAAACAAGCAACCTTTTCGAATTTATTGGACCCCACATCTTCTCAATTAAGTACAACTATCATGGGGAAGTGATACCCACTCTCCATGAAGCAAATGTTTTATTGGTAGGTGAAACTCACTCTCTACTTTGACAAGTGGTTATGCATTTAACAATATTGATCCCTTTATAGATTTTAATAATGCTCTCCACTTTCACTTATTTTACTAGAATGTCATTCAATGTAGACTATTAGATTGAGAAGAAGAAAAAATTAACTGTTAGATTTGATTTTTTGCCAACTCATTTTGATTATGGGCAAAAAATATACAATGTGGGACTTGACATTACTAACTTTAACAACTTCTAAATGGATAATTAAAATCTAATGTGATAAGTTTTGATTATTCACTTTTGATTATTACATTGTGGATGCTTAAGAAAACTGAAACTCGGATATGTGATGCAGTGCAAGCTTACATAAACATAAAATTGGCACGAGTTCAAGATCCGTTGATTCTCACATGAACACGTGACCCGTTGATTCTGAGAATAGTCCAAGGATAAAGGCATCAATCACTTAGTTTTGTTTTTTTTTTGGTCAAACAGAAATTATCAATCACTTAGTTGATTCCGTAGCATACCAAAGAATTTGAAAGATAAAATGAAACTCCCTTCAAACTTAATATTATTTCATCAACTCCTTTTGCACAAGGCTTGCAAACATATTTGTACTATACTAGAGACTACTAATCTTTCCAAGACATAATAATTAATGACCTATTACCTAGAAGGCTAGAACCAAACTTTAGATTTTTTGTGCTAATAAAAAGTATGAGCATCTAAAAATGTTAGGCCGCGCCTCCATTATTTCCCTCGCTCAAACTGGTCCAATTACTGATTGGCTATGAGGTCTGCATCAATATGGAAACTATGTGCAATGTGGTAAAATCTCATCCTCTCCATGAGGGCTGTCATAAAATGGCTTAGAAACTCATGCCACCGGGCACTAAATAAAAGCAGCCAGGGCTTGTTTAGCTAGGATATCCACCTGTTGCATTGTATTACTAGGAATCTCCGTTATATATGGATAACTGGGAGAGCCCCAACGAAAGGTTGGGCAACTGTAGCAAAAACTCACAAAGTACCACGTACTCGATAGGAATTCAAACTTCGCTAACTTTAACTAACAATGTTGACTTTCGCCAAGCAAAAAGAAACTGTGGTGGAATAGATGTAGGAAGCGTTAAAGTTATTAGCACTGACCATCTAACACCCAAGTAGATAGCCAAAATTTCTGTATACAACATTAACGTTATGAGGACCTGGGGAATACTTCTCAAACCAGATTGCATTTTCTTTGCCAAAGAAGTACTTAGTAGAATTGGGATTAAAGGGTTCTTTCGAGAACACTGCTTATTGCCATTTTTCTGCATTTGCCTATAGAGTGAAAAAAGGATGAAATATTTATCTTTCATACGTTTTCTATACGATTGGCGGACTATCCAATCCAAAAGGAACCATTCCCTCGGGACAACTGGAAATCAACTACATCCACACTTGCTGGGGACTACATCCTCTACCCATTCTGCACAAAGAGGGCAGAGAGGAGAGATGCTCTGGATTCACATAGCTGAGATTCTGTGTGTGTGTGTGTGTGTCTGTGTGTTTATTACATTGGATGGGACCTGATTAGCAGTGGGCCTCTATTTGTATTACCAGCTTTCATGTTCAGTGTCGTGTCCCCCAGAAAATATGCAGCTTCCACTGTTGAATTGAGATACTTCCAGGGTGATGATTAGCAAGATAATGGCAAAAAATAAACTTCTCATGTGTTTATTTAACCAGAGAGTGTGGGTTGCTAGTTGACCCGCAGACGGGTAAGTGAGAATCCACACATCCAACCGCTAGTACGAATATAACTGTTCATAGCTTTGTCAATTTACAAAAATGACTGCGAAATGAAATCTGAGCATATGACAACATGAAGTCTAATGGACTCTTTAATTCACAATTCTAATACTTGAGGAATATCTTTTGCCTGATTCGCCAAAAATATATATGCACGAATTGGATACAGCAACTGAGTTCCAATTTGGGAAGCATACAAAAACACGCAAACAAGGTCAAACCACGAGTATCACAAATGAAATGGAATTGCTAACTGAGTTGCCATTCATCGAGATGCTAGTGACCAGAAGTTTAAGAGAAAAGAAGGGAGTGCAGTGAACCAGCTAAGGAAAGCCATTGCTGTAGAAGTCTCAAACTGTAAGCAGTGATTCTCATTACAGATGCCAAGATCATTGCCGATAAGGACAGTGATGCCCGCAGATGCACAAGCTGCTGCAAATGTAAGAGTAGATGTAATCTGCAGCAAAGAGAGACAATAAGCTATGGTGTAGGAGATACATGCCAGTATAGATAATTCCACAAGATCATTGATATACAACAGCTACATATTCACGCTGGAAATTTTAAAATTACATGAAACAAACTTTTCAAAACTATGTATGATTATCATTTGAGGGCATCTCAGGACTGGCAAACTAGGTCAATGTCTAAATCTTAAGCATCAAAGACCAAATCTGCCGAAAAAATCACAAACAAATGATAAACCTATTGTTACCAATGTAAAGTCAAAACTGAGCAAAAAAACACCAAGCCTGTTTCAAGTTATACAACTCTATTAAACCAAAAGGAAAAAAACCATTCTTCAGTCATCACAGATAGACGTGTATCGACCTTGTTAAGAAAATAAAGGAAAAACAGAATGCATCTTAGTAACCCCAAAGCTAGCCAAAAAGATGAATTGGAGTTCTATATTCTCGCGGTTTGTCAGGAGTTCACAGTTCTACAGTAGTTCAAGTTTGGCGTGTACTCTCTAGAACCCGCTTTTATTACAAGGTTCTGGAACCAGCTTCACTAGTGGAAAAATAATGAAGACTACATAGCTTGAAGAAACAGAAGCAAACTATGAACAACTACATAGCTTGTAGAAACAAATAATGAAAAACTGATCACTACTACCGCTAGGGCTGCAAATAAGCTGAGCCGCTCATGAGCAGTGGCTTGTGGCTCGACTCGACAAGAGCTCGTTCAAGCTCGGTTCGCTACACTAATGAACGAGCTTGAGCCATAACATTTGGCTCGTTTTGTTAACGAGCCGAGCCCGAGTTGTAGAATGCTTGGCTCGAGCCTATATGTATAAGCATATATTATAGAAGGGGTGTTGGGTCCACGGCTGAGCTTTATAGGGAGGAATTCATGCTTCTTGACAAATTTTGTTGATGTGGGACTAGTCTCACGAGTCACGCCTCAAGGAAAAATAGAAAATACATTGTTTGCTTCCTTCAGTCCCACATCAGGGATTCAAGAGAGTTCACAGTCATGTATGCTCTATAAAAAATAACCCAGGCTCCCTCCCGTCAAAGTTCTTGGCTGAGGATTCTCAGTCCATTGGATTGCCGAGCTCAAGCTTCCACAAAACTTAGCGAGCCGAGCTCGAGCCCAGTATAAGGCGAGCCGAGCTTGAGCAATGTGAAGCTTGGCTCAACTTGGCTCATTTGCAGCCCTGACTACCGGCAACCAAGATGATTAACCCAACAAACATATTCCACAAATTTCAATGAGCCATTATCTTGCCCATCAAGACTAAAAGCAGCATGGCTCAATAGCTAAGGTGCCAGTGTGGTAACTCAGTGATCACTTCCACAAAAATATTCACCTAATGACACAAACAGTACAGAAGGCAATCTTGTTACTGGATTTTCTAGATTCAAAGGGATAAGAAAACATGCATATCGTTGTGATCATGCAGTTTATTACTAGTAGCCAGAAGTTATCTTACCCCATCACCAATGGCAAAGAAACTAACAATACGATGATTCTGCAGGCAACGGCCCACGAGAAGAGCATATACGTCAACTATGGCAAGTGCAAGGCTCCACATGCTCTGCAAGCCAGCAGCAGCAACAAGGTAGCTGGCATAGAACATATCAAAAGAGCTTTTAAGTACCAGGGTTAAAACATATTTCTTAACCTTAGTAAGCATTAATGAGTCCGAGACAAAAATCTAAAATCAGAGCTAAACACAGCATGCACAAAAGGTAACCAATATACGGTGTAACCGTGCTTGAGTTAAACAGATTGATAAGGTTTTGATCAATGTTTAAAAAATCGCGCCTAGGCGATCAGCATGAGGCGAGCCTGTATCACCTCAGAGGTGTGAGGCGAGGCGAGGTTTAAAGAGGCGAACGACTAGTCGTGATTCGGCTCGACTAGGCGTGAGGCACCAAAAAATCTCGCCTCGCCTTGTTAGGGCAAAATTAAAATAAATGCTTACTTTTAAGTCGATTGATCGAACAATCGTTCGACTTCAGAGCTTGTTTCTTCTCTTTTTGATGATCCACTTCTTGCTCCTATCAGATACGATCGAACCCCTCTCTCTCACCCCTCTGCGATCGAACATCTCTCTCTCTTCCTCTTTTCTTCTCTTCTTTCCCTCTGGTTCTGTCGACACAATATGTATCTGGGATCAAACCCCTCTCTCTCTCTCTCCCCTCTTCTTTTCTTCTCTTCGTCTGGTACTAGTCTACTGGCCGACATAGCACACAGTACACACACACACACGATATATATATAGTCATTTTCAAATGAAGATGTAAAATAAGGACCTCTCTATTTCTTCCGTTTTTCGTTCGAATTACGATGATCCGAGCCGCTCAATGTGTTCAGAACATGATTTTAAGAGTACTCGCGAGGAATCAGCAAAAAAAATGACCGAGTAGGGCTTCATCCGGGCTGTTTTTATTTGAACCGTTCGATAAAAAACAAACAAAAACTGCTCGGATGAAGCCTTTCCGGTCATTTTTTTTGGCTGATTTCTCGCGGGTACCCTTAAAATCACATTCTAAACACATTGAGCGGCTTGGATCATCGAAATTCTATCGGGAAAGGGAGGTCCTTATTTTATTAAGTTAAGGGTACCCGTGAGAAATCAGCCAAAAAAAATGACCGGAAAAGCTTCATCCGAACAGTTTTTGTTTGTTTTTTATCGAACGGTTCAAATAAAAACAGCTCGGATGAAGCCCTTCCCGGTCATTTTTTTTGCTGATTCCTCGCGAGTCCTCTAAAAATCACGTTCTGAACACATTGAGCGGCTCAGATCATCGAAATTCGAACGGGAAGTGGGAGGAATGGAAAGGTCCTTATTTTAACTAAAATAAGGACCTCCTTATTTGAAAATGACTATATACATATACACACACACACACACATATACATACATACTGTTGGTGGGCAGTGGGCACACAAACACACACACACACAATATATATTTTATGAATGAGTGTATTTTGTATTTTTTTACTAGTATTTCATATGTTGGATTGTTGGTTTTTATGCAATATAATGATGTTAAGGAGTGAATATTGGTCATTTAATTTATGTAGTATATCTTTCTTTCATTTTAAATGCTCGCCTTGCTTCAATGAGGCGCTCGCCTCGACTTGCACCTCATCGCCTCGTCTTTTTTGGGCTTTGTCGCCTCAAGTTCGCCTCACACTTTTTAATCACTGGTTTTGATTGCGGCCCTTCATATAGACTTGCACAGTTGCATCAGTGGTTTTTGAAATACCCTTTAATATGTTCCAACCTCAAGGAGAAAGCTATATATCTCTCACCCTGACAACTGCTGTTTTCTCCAAATTGCAATTACGAACCAATTACCGATCGATATTATTGCTTGAATCTTATGCATCTATTTCTTGACAAAACAAATTTCTCTATTGTATCTGTAGAAACAGCTCACTCTCAAAACCCCACGCAAAACTCTTTTTTTGTGCTAATTGCTGTCAAAATATATTAGGGACACTGATCATACCAACAACAATAACAATACCCATGTAGTCCCCAATGATGGATGTGCGGGCAGGGGAGGACTGGAGGGAGACCCAATATTTGGCAACATATGCACATAGTCAGATTAGGGCCACTGACGACAACATTTCAAATATCTGGCAATATTTGAAAATCTGGTTGGATGTTATCCCCTTGTCACCCAAATCACTTTCACTCCTACATAAAAATTCATCAAAGGAATTTCACTTCAGACTTTTTGCTGTGAAACTCCTCTTCGCCCAGTTTTCCAGTTATACGGACTCAGTCCAAAGAGTTGTCACGAAATTTTGATTTACCATTAGATTTTAACTTTTAAGTTTTAACCCACCAACCCTTGCAAATCAAATCTAATATTAGAATCCGATGCGGCTATATATAAAATTAGGGCACAGGATCGAGATAAAAGGAAACAAAAGAGTAAATTTCCGTAGATAAGTAGAAAGAGATACGGACGCAGCGAATACCAGAAGGCAGACACGGAAGGGAAGTCGTTGGTGGTGGCCATAACACAGAGGGACACGACTGCGAATAGGAACTGACAAGCACGCAGTACGAGGCCGCCGATTGTTCCAGGCATGCCTTGGATGTCCTCCATCCTCACTCTCCGGACCACATTCTCGGCCTCCGTCGCAGGCGGCGGCGCTTCCACCGGGTGCACCGACGGACGGCTCACGTTCATCTCTTCACCACCACCACCTCCTCCTCCACCACCACCTGACTCCAATTGAGTTTATACAAATACAGACATCGTCGCGTGCATCCGCATATGTGGTTGGATTGATCTGTACAATTGGATTGTGGAATTCGACAACTGACGAACGAGTAGATATGGAAACCCTAATATGGGTGGTTGTTCAGATCTGCGTAGTGTTGGAGCAAGGAAATTGAGGAAACTGAGAGATTCTTTAAAATAACAATAGGAGGTGCTTTTGGTTGGCTTCTTCTTCTTTCTTTCTTTCTTTCTTTTTCTTTTTTAATTCAAAAAAAAATTCACATTTTTTTTTTTTTTGGCTTTCATTTTTAGGGTTTTTTTCGCATTTAAATTTTTTTTTTTCCCAAACGGATATTCCAAACTTCTAGATACACATTGAGGTAGAATTCATACATTTTGTCTAAGATCATCAAAATGTGAAGATGGAAAATGGGCTTGAGGGTACCGCCAGACGGGATTGAATAAATCCGGTAACAAACATCTTTAATCCGGACTAGATTTCAATGATCTATTTCTACTAATTTTTCTATGAAAATTGATTGTGCCCATTATGTGTATTTAGGAGAGAGTATTTGTCACCATCCAACCAACATACGGTATTTAAGAGTCCGACTATGAGTACCAATGGATTGGCCCTGATACTAGTGAACCGTCATCCTCACACAGATAGTTCAAAATGTTATTTTATTTTGAATAATTTTTTGAGATACTATATAAAAAATAATTCAATCGAATATCAGTAAGTGCTTGATTAATTTTTCTAATCCTTTTCAAAATTTAGGATTGCAAGTGTGAGCATTTTTTGTATTTTGAGCGGCGCCTGACTTCTGCGGCAGTTTTAAGTGTAACTTCAGTTTTATTTTGACGGGGTTTTCATCAATATTCATGAGATTATAACAACAGAAAAAACCCATGCAATCCCCAATTATTAGCGTATGGGCGGAGGAAAATTATAGACAGATCTAATATTTGGCAATATACACAAAGTGATGCTTTCAAAATACCATTGAAATAGTGACTCCCCTAACTGTTTTACTACAGAATCATGCTCCCAAATCAAAGCCAAATAGCATTAGAGACAAAAAATCATGTTCAGAAGCCATAATTCGGGCTATTTTTTAATCACTTGCGTATGCATATTGCAATCACGAACATGTTCACTTCCTGAATAATTAAGTGGTTTACAAACCACCAAAATGAAAGCTAAACAAATCTGAACCAGTAATGCAACAAATAGTACATGACAAGATGCATTTTTAAAGCTAAGAGCCAGAAGCCCGGATATGTCTCCTTTAGCCACAATCCAGTCATTCTGTAACCTCCTGTTTCGAAAACATATTCTTCACAGGTCATGAAATTACCACATAGGAAACTCCACAATATTCAAACAATTAATACTCGTTCCAAGTACTAATAAACAGAAGACTACAAAGGCAGTCGACAAAAGTCGAGGAAATACTAAAAACTACCTGGAGCCTCACGACAAGCTTGTGCTTAAAAGCTCCGGCGGGTTCTATACCAAACATCACATCATCAAAATCTTCGTTGGTGGAATTTTCTTGACAAAGCAATCTGTTCTCTCGCATAGAATTCAACCGAAGAGACTCCCAATCCATTGGACGACCCTGATGCATGGTCCCTTTGTTCAGATCCATTGCTGGTTTAGACATAGTCCTCTGTAATATGCTTGCCGTCATAATCTGTCAACTCCATTCTCTTATTCTCATCCCCGCATGATGGCTCAGCATCGAGATCAAAGCTCAACTCAACCCCAGGTTGTTCCCCAGACCCATGATATGCCACAGTCACAGGTCCCTGCTCTAATGGCTCGGTGGCTTCTTTCTTTGGCCTCTTCCATTTCTTTGTAGATGAAGTCCCATCGTCCGCAAAATCTTCTTCTTCTCTTTCCCGGTGTAAATAAACCCATAATTTCCTTGCCCCGTCAAACTGTACACATGGATCACATTCGTAATGCAAACGGTCCAAGGCTTTACTAACAACTTGATTGACTTGTGCATCAGAGACTTCTTCCACTATATACTGCGAGTCCCTAAGCAAAGTACAAACATCTGCTCTGGTACCAATACTTCCAGGCAATCTTGCAGCCGCATCTCTCACAAGACAACGAATGGTTACATGAGGTGGCCGATCGCGTTTCAGCAAAAAATGGTTGCGGGCTTTAGATGTTGGCTTACCACCACACCTTCTCAAGGGAGCAACAATAGATTTTCTACCATCAATAGTTGTATAAGAGAATGCCCTGTCAGGAATTGAGTACCTGAGAACTTCTTCTTCACGGAAATACCCTCTTACTTCTTCAGAGCTCGGAATGATAGTGGTGAGACTCTTCTGAGCTCTTAGGTCCCTGAACCGTTGTTTCTCGTCCAAATTAAACTGCATCAGCGACAAGGGTGGGCAAGGAAGACTTCCTATTTGTTGAAGGGTCTCTTGTCCACTTTTGAGCCAATTAGCGAATGCGTCAACCAATTTGACAAGCATCTTGTGAGGAAGACCCCAAGATTCAGGAGATGTCACCTCCTCAACGACTTCATCATCTGATGAACTATGTGAAGCTGGACCAATCCAGGACCAGCTTTTGGTGGATTTTTCATAGAAGACAAGTGGTTTCCATCCTTTTGCTCCCAAAGGTGCTGATTTGGAAGAAAATATTTTCAGAACTCCTCTGACTAAATCCAGAAGTGGTTCTTGAGTTTCAAGAATAAATGGATCTCCAGGGTTTGATCTCACACGATTGACAATTTCCTGAACAGTGAGAGAAGGGACATTAAGTTGCACAAAATTCTCCGATTTGTTGATTTCCAAGTTCACCTGAGAATGAAGCCCATTTGTCGCTTCCTGGTTTCCATGTTGGTCCTCCCCGACTCTCTCCCCTCCATCATTCTCATCAAGATGCTTGCCAGCATCCAACGAATCTTCTGGAAGCAGAGTTATCATTGCCGTACGTACTGCTGAAAGAAGATGGATAATGGAGAATGAGAAGCCAGTGTGGAATGTAGGTGTAATCAGAAAAAATGGCTTTTTCTGTGGTACGGGTTCAATCTCTACTTCTGCTGCTCCCATTAATGCGACAGGGGTCTTAGAGGTTCCCAACTCAAAAGCATCTAAGCCATCCTCTGATTTCCGTTTTCCCCGTTTATTCGTGAGATTAGATTCAGAAAATCCTTTCGATCTGGACAATTCTTCAAAACGGTGTGGGTTGGTGGCAACGTAGTGCTGCTCACTAGCTCCTGATTCTGGCAGTGGCGACGTAGGAAGTTCTGTCTCAGCCTCTTCCTGAATAGTTCTTTTCCTCATCTCAACGACCACCTTGTGTGAGCTTGAGTGCAAAGATGGAACAAATGAGGGACTATCTGCCGGTCGGTATTCTGGAACGAGACGGCCTTGCAAGTATCGAACCCCACATGCATTGCAAAGTGTATTTTTACCCATTGGTCCGTACCTCCATTGTGGGGTCTTCCTTGTCTCGCAATGTGAGCATTTTGTAGTTTTAGCGACGCCTGACTTCTGTGGTAGTTTTAAGGGCAACTTTAGTTTTCTTTTGACGGGGTTTTTGTCGGTATTCGTGAGATTAGATTCAGAAAATCCTTTCGATCGGGACAATTCTTCAAAACAGTGTGGGTTGGTGGTTGAAAGCCGTGAACGCATAGAGCGAGTGACCATTCTGGAGGTTGAGGACATGGGCATCTCACTTGAGCATGAGCTGCTACTGCTTTGATGGGCTGAAACTGGGCTGGGTGTTTGGAGGACTCCGGAATCTACACCAATAGAGTAATTGCTGTGAGGGGAACTGCTTGACCTGGAGACGGCTTTGACAGCCTTTGGCTTTGGTTTTACCTCAGAAGATTCCTCACCCTGAAGACAAGATCGATGAACGGTCAAACGAAAAGATCAGAGAAGAGAAGCAGAGAAATCCGATTTTATTTATGCCTAATAATCCATCTTAACTGAGAGTTGTTCCTCTAATCACATGTATGCAGTATGGTACATAAGTAACACAAATGAATCCAAAGGAAATAATGCTAACCAAATGCAGTATGCCGAAAGTGCTATAAGTATTGTATTTTATCTTTTCCAAGTAAACAGTCTTCCCATTGCTTCTTGTAAGAGCTGCAAGGAAGATTCCCACTCCAAGGTTTACTTTCTTCCTTACTCCCTAATAAGGCTGTGTAACCCCATATAGGGGAAAATATCGTAAAGTAAAAGAGGATGAAAACAACGAATTCAGGATCAGAGAACTTCTCACCACAACCGCTGCAGCATTGCCACCAGAAGCCAAGGACGAACCCACCAAAGCTTCCGAAGGAATTGGTACAAAGTCTTGGACTTTCTCTCTCATCTCAATAACCTCCTTGTGGAAGTTTGAGTGCAAAGATGGAACGAATGTGGGACTTGCAGCCGGACGGTATTCTAAAAAGAGACGGCCTGAACTGTATCGGACCCCACATGCATTGCAAAGTGACTTTCGCCCCATTGGTCCATCCCTCCATTGTGGTGTTTCTCTCACCTCACAATGCAAGCATCTTTTACTACCAACGGATCTTTGCTTTATCTTAGTGGCACCTGATACCGGTGCAAGTTTCTTTTTCTTCTTCAGTTTTCTGACGGGGTTTGTCCTGATCTTCGGGGGATTAGATTCAGAAAATCCACTAGATAGGGACAATTCTTTGGGGGCAGCAGAACGGTGTGTATAGATGGTTGAAAACCGTGAACGCTTGGAGCAAGAGAAAAGTTCAGAGCTCGTGGGCAACCTCTTTTCACTTGAGCACGAGCTTAGGCTTCCATGGACAGAAACTGGGCCATCAGAATAATTATTCTGATGGGAAATGCCTGCTCTAGCGGCTTCTTCATCAGAGTTTGGGACACATTTTAGCACAGGTTCCTGGCTCTGAGGACAAGATAAAAAAGCAAACAAAAAGATCAGATCAGAGGCAGAGAAAGTCTCAACATATTTGCAATGATTCCTCACTCAACTGTAGTTTAACTAGTTCTTCTAGTCAAGCGTGTGCAGTATGCTGAAGTCAACAATAAAGGAAATATGGATCTGAATAGACAGTGACGTAAATCAATGCAATAAGAAAACCATTCAACAGCCACTTTGTATTTGCACATACAAAAAATCATGTTGATGGGAAAAAACTGGACTATTTTTCCTCATTGTGTAGATAGAGAATAGGCTAACTATTGCCAACCGCAACAACCAACAAGCAAACAACTAGGGCTGCAATTTCAAGTAAACAATGTGCAACCATCTGAACAATGTTCGACATGTGCGTCCACGGGTCAAAAGACTTGTCCAACATCCAATCATCTACTAAAAACAATGGGGTTACAAGAAGTTCCTCTCTAGTATCAAACTAGAGGCATACAAACATCACCTAAAGGTGGATTTTAACACTATCAACAGAGGTAGAAGTGCAAAATTTTTGTTAGAACTGTGGCTCATATGTTAAGTATGGAGAAATACTACAGAGTTCTAGAAATAAGCCAGTTGCCCAAACGGAGCGGATCGAAGCGCAACGAGCGGAGCGGAGTGAGGGCAACTGGCCCATCGCAGGTCCAGCAGGAAGGGTTAGGGGGTGCGGGTGGCTACACCGCCCACGGTGCGGTATAGGGGTGTTTCTGGGATGCAAGCCAAATACCGGATTAGGGTTAGAATAGAGCAAGTATAAATATTTAATATTCTATGTTGTAAACCTTGTTTCATACTGTGATAATAAGAATAGCAGCCACTTCTCGCTCCCATGGACGTACCTGGGTTTGGAGAACCACGTATATTCTGTGTGTTGATTTCTTTACTGTTTTGATACTTGCATATCGTGTGTGTGTGTGTGTGTGTGTTTCGGTCCTACATTTTATAATTTTATAATTTTTAATTTAATTTAATTAATTTATTAATTATTTTATTTATTTACTTTTTTTTTTTTTTTGGGGGGGGGGGGGGGGGGGGGGGGGGATTTAAATGTGTATTATTTCAAATACTATAGGTTGATGATGTTTACTTGTATATATTAAAGCTTCAAGCTATACATCTAACTATATTTCCACTAGTATAAAATAAATATTATTTATTAATTTATTTATTGTTGTCGTGTCCCCTGCCGCGATCCATGCCCCCATTTTTTGATAAATCCTGTGTTCGTGTCAATGTCCGCACCTATATTTGTGCTACATAGATGTCAACTATATGTGCAATATCGACGGACGATCAAGAGAGGGGAGCAGAGAGAGGAGAGAAAAGATCAACCGATGATCGAGATGATACATGTGCTATTTTTCGTTTTCGGTGGTAGAGAGAGGAGAGATTTACGATCGACTAAAGTCAAGGCTGAAGGAGTGAAAGTAATACGTTAAACCTAGCTTTGATCCTATGGCTGTGATTAGAATTGAAAGAGGCACACCTTTCTCGCCTTGGCTGTGCTTCATTGAAGGCGCCTTGACTGATTTGCCTAGGCTCAGTCCAGGTGCGCATTTGACAACTACGAAAGAGCCTTGATTGATTTGGTAGCTCAACTTCCATTCAAGATATTTCTTGAATTACTAACCTTAGCGAGTAAGAGGGGAAAACTAAGGCCACTGTTTCTGACAACAAATAAGGAAAAACAAAAACTTCTATATGAGCGTTGAGAAATGTGCTCTACTGCTCCACGTCATGTTTCCAGGTCACTTTACAACCATGTATTTAGCACTTCAACAATTCAGTCCATACCAATATTCTAAACAACGTCCAGAATTTCTAGTAATAAGTAGCTCTAGACGAAGAAAGTTTGAATTAGAACATGACCCAACTGCATTCACAAAAAAAAAGACTTAAAAAGAGAGTGCACAATAAGACTTGAACTTCAGACCTCGCGGAATCACTCCTCTAATATAATGTTCCACAGCAACAACAGTACTCATTCATCAAATACTTTACTTCCAGCATTCACAAAAAAAAAGACTTAAAAAGAGAGTGCACAATAAGACTTGAACTTCAGACCTCGCGGAATCACACCTCTAATATAATGTTCCACAGCAACAACAGTACTCATTCATCAAATACTTTACTTCCAGCAGTACTCATCCCCCATAAAACCATTACTTTACTTCCATACATAGGAACAAGGGAATATGGGCCAAACCCATCTAATGAAAAAGTTCCACAGCAACAACAGTACTCATGCATCAAATAGTAGCATCCAGTCCAATACTCCTTCCGCGCATACCAGTAGGAGTATCTCTAACATACGCTTTGAAAGAAATAGGTACTCCTATACATTTCAAGGGAGCATGAAACAATGAACTCACAGGACCAGAGAGACTAGGCGCCATGACCGATGCGGCACTGCCGGTATAACCACCAGAAGGCAAGGGCGAACCCGCCAAAACTTCTGAAAGAATTGGCGCAAGGCTTTGGAGTTTCGCATCCCAGTACCCTCCATTGAGGTCATCCCCTTCCAAACTTTCCATGGGGAAGTCAAAATAATCCACGTTTCTCATGAAAAGGTCACTAGAAACCGCATTGTTAGTTCCATCCAAAATGCCATAGCCAGACATACCGACTATCTGCAAAAGAGAATAAAAAAGGCAACCAAAACAAAGCAATTGATATTATACAACAAGGAAACACGCAGACTTCATGAAGCAATCGGAATATGTAATGTAATATAACATCGACGATATGGCAGTGGTTAAGGTGATAATAAATTGAAATGGGGAAATTATCCATGAGATGAAAAGGCAAATGTTGTCTAATTATGACACGGGATTACTACCCGTGATATCGCAGTGTTTAAGGTGATACGAATCCTATCATTGTTGTGATCAAAGGGTGTTTTCTACTTGACCGGATTATTACGCATACAATTTTTTTTTTTAATACAAGATTCTCTCTCTCTCTCTCTCTCTCTCTCTCTCTCTCTCTCTCTCTCTCTCTCTCTCTCTCTCTCTCTCTCTCTCTCTCTCTCAAATCTTAATAACTGTATGAGAATCAGTCAATAAAGGACTCTGAATTCGCCATAAAGCAAAAGAAAATTAGACTCTGGATTGCTATTTCTAACTCATCAAGATATGGGGATTGCACCGGCATTGTTTGGTCAGAAATAGCAATTGGAATAGGTTCCCTGCTGTACAAAACTTCGTAAAGCAGTCAATTTTTTTCCTGATATAACTATTTCCTCTCATCCATCCACTATATGTAAAATGGAAAGCAAAGAATCGAAAAAACCCCGAAGAAGATAAGATTTGGTTGCTGAGAAAAAATAGAAATTTACCGAATAACACAATTACTATTACCGAAAAGGAAAAATCCCAATTGATCGATAGATCTGAAGAGGTGGGCAAGGTACCAAGAAAAATAAAATCAAACACTATAACCCACAAATTAATCAGAAGGCACGTAAAGCATTGATGTGAGCGGACTCACCCCAACTGGCCAAATCCTGACGCCCTTTTCAATTCCTTGTCGTTCCGAGAAGAATTTGCAGTTTGCACACGCACACACACACTGAGAGAGAGAGAGAGAGACTATCGCCGGAATCTATTCCCGGAATGGTTTCACTTGACTTGGCTGAGCGTTTTCTTCTCGCGTGGAGAGATTGTATACATATGCATACCATTTATAAGAAGAGATTAGGTTCTAGTAAAAAATCAAACCAAAGCCGAGTCTTACGTACCAATCACTTGGGAGTTTAGCTTCTAAAGAACACAACTTTTGAAAGATTTGTGTTTGGAGCCGTCGGTCCACTTAAGTGCATTAAATCCATACTATAAACTATAAGATCGTACTTATCTCGAATAAATCGAAACTCTCTTCATAACTCTCTCTCTCCTACATGAAATTTTCTTATTTTTTCATCTATTTATATTCGTTAATCTACAAGTCATTGAGGATATAAAATATATTTTTTATTTTGCTTGAAAAAGAAACTGAGTTCAATTAATAACATAACAAATACTCCTTGAAACATGTCTCTTCTTTTTCTTGATTCTGTATCTTGTTATTATTGTTTGTGGAATTTTCTTAATTATTTTGCGAGAAAAATAAGTAAATTTCAAGAGTCACACGTTCCATTATGTACAGTACAACAGAAAAAAAAGTTATCATTGATTTTTTTTTTCTGCTTCTGCGTATCGAACGAGCAAAACGCGATTAACAAAGAATAGTTCCTTCTTAAATTGTATAACTAGCATTGCTCTTTTACCTCCCACCATGAAAAAAATAGTTTGTGCTTCATAAACATAAACAATACTCCTCCCGTAACATTAGGGTGTTTAGCCCTATTTTTAAGAGTGTAGATCCCGTTCCCCATCACAACAACCCCTCCAAATTTGTGTTTTTAGATCACGTGGTTCTACACTAATGATGCAAATATACTCTACAAATATATTTTTTTTCTAATAAACCAATAAAGTATCTTTTTCAATTTTTGCTCTCACAATTTTTTGTAGTTCGAGAGATTTTCGAAAGATGTTTTCACTATTGATATCGCTCGTGAACATGCGTGTCGAACGCAAGTAAAAATAGTGAAAAAGACTGTTTAATATGGCAAAAACTGCTTTTTTTCGATAGTTTTCGTTGTTTTATATAGACTTTTTTCAACTTTAGTCTATATTTTTGAATGTTTTCAATTCCTTCATGGAAAACAAAGGATATTATGTAAAAGTTAGGCATGAATTCAGTAAAAATTACGAGTAAAAAAAATCAACCAAAAAAAACCGTTCCAAAACGTTCACAAAAAAGTTAAAGTCAAAGGGCCCTCAATCTTCGTTGTGAGTGTAAGGTGGGAGATTTTATTTTGTTGCAAATAGGGTACCGCTAACATGGTACTCATGCAGCATATCCGAGTCGTCCAATCATGCAACCGATGGCTCGGATTGAAAGGTACCAAATGGATTTTAAAAAAAGGAAATGAGTTTTTTATTTCTGAGTTTTCAGTTCCATTATTTTGACGGCTCGTGCTGCACGGATACCACGTGGTACCTGATTTGCAACCAAAAATTTTATTGCAAGGTGGAGCTCAAAACACAAGTTGATGGGAGGTCATCCAATAAATAAGACCGCCGTAGGGTTCAGTGGCTGAGGAGATGTAGTAATTGGGAAGCTATGGTGGTCCCCCGTTCACTGGATTTTTTGGGCGGGAGGAAAGGTTGGTTGGTACACCATCAATTCCCTTTGTTCCCAGTTTGGTTTTGCGTGGTTATTTCCTTCCAACAGCAATAAATTAGCAAAAAGGGAAACGATTTTTGAACCATTTTTTTCCCAAAAAATAAATAAATATGCACTCAATATTCGTACTCCACTTTTTTAGAAACTCGTTTTCAAAAGATCATGCATTCTTCAATGTTTTACTTTTAATCTCCAACAACACAATTTCCAAAAAAAAAAAAAAAAACAAACAAAATGGGACACCGGGAGTAGAAACGTAAGCAATATAAACAAAACGGTTCCTTAGGAGGAAGGAAACAAAACGGTTCCTTAGGAGGAAGGTAACTTTTTTTCCTTTTTCCCGTGTGTAGAGATAACCCCATGGCTGCATATAAGATAGCTATCGTAAAAGGGAGGAATTTTTTCGAGACAAAAGCGGCTTTACAGTGTCTTCTTCCTTTATCAGAATGCGCCTGCATTCATTTGTAAGCCCACTTTATTTTTGGTAAAGAATACTTTTGTTACCAATGAGAGTCAAGAATACAAGGACACAAAGAGGCATACCCCTGAAAATTATGCAGAAAACAAGAACAAAAAGCCAACTAAACAACAACTAGCAAGCAAGTGGAGTGGAGTACAGTTTGTGCCTCTTTTATACTCCCGTGCACATGAGCAGCGTTCGATTTCCATAAGCACTCATCCCCCTCCCAATTCCCTGAGGATAAGAGTAAGATTAACAAATGGCCAAAAAAAAAAAAAAAAACTAGCCATATAAACCATAACTACAGAATTTTCTCCAAAATGTTCCAGCCTTTACCTATATCCTTATTATGACATGGCTACTTCCCACCTTCTTCCACGAACAGATATGGCCAATTTACATACTGACGAGTGAAAATCAGGCTATTGTGAGCCCACTTCAATCATTTAAATTATTATTTTTAGAACTCGTTCAAGCTTTTAATCATGTCATAAAAAATTACTAGTATGTTTGATACATTCGTGGACCAAGAATCCAATATGTGGACCCTTTAACCTCTACCCTTGGAAAGATTATTCAGTGCGCTTGGGGCACCGCCAGGGCACCACGTGGAGGTCACATTGCGATGCCACAAGCCTCTTCCCACTGCACATTATTGTGGGATCCTCATATTTGGTCTCGAATCCTACACAAATGTGTGGTTGAAAAAAAGCCTAGGATGACACGTGACAATATCCCACGGGCATTGAATAATTTTTCCAACCGTTGACACAAACTTGTCTGCATGTTTTGTTTGGTTTGGACAGAAAAGTGACTGATTGATGAATTATGCTATTCCAGGTATCAGAGGGAATGAATGCTATTCCACGCGTATGCTCCGAAACCTCACTTATCTCGGTGGGTTCCACATAATGTTGTATCCGTACGACAATAATGAACCAATAAAGTTGTACTATTAATGGCAGAAATGTGCACTGTATAATTTTTGTCACTTCTCTGTCCATCTATATGTATAGACAGAGACAATAGAGCCACAGTTCATGAGCCCATAATAAACCATACAAAAACGAATTTGTTCCAAAAATGTAAAACCAGCTTTGAATCCGGATTGCGTAGAAAAATTAGTCAAAAACTTCCATTGTTTTCATCCAAAAAAAGAAAGAAATTTCATCCTCATACATAGGTCTTGCATAATTCATCCTCCACAGCTTCCATTGATTCAAAAAGGAAAAGTACGATGGAGACGTGAATCCACGCGCACAATCTGAATTAAGCGAATCGAAAACCATAATAAACCAGAAGGAACAGGACCACCATTGCTCAAAGAAAAACGCGATAAGGAAGCTACAAAGTGTTTCATTGTTTACAGCAGTGAACCAAAGCTTAACCAATTTCTGCACAAAAACGCCCAAATTTTATCGTTTCTGTTTGGATATGTATGATGACTAGAGGAGAGGAAATGCAGCTACAACACCCTATCAGAAGCAAAAACTTCGCATAAAAGAATAAATGGGCTTTGGAACACCAACAATGAAAGGAATGGAAGAGTGAGAAAAGGAAAAAAGAGAGAAACAAAGCAATGTACAACATAGGAAGCTTGGAGTTTTTGAAAACTGATGAACATTAACCAGTTCTGGTACGGGCAAGGTACTTCTTGTCAGCCTCAGCAAGGCGATCCTGGAACTCAGCCCACTCGCTTCTGCACCGATCTCTCACCTGTGAGTGCAAGGGCATCCTAATTAGATTAAACTTTAGTGTGAGAATGTTCTTCATAATATAATTTGCAAAGATTTTACGCATTAATAATTAGAAATACTTTTGCCCCCGAAAGTTCTGTCTTAAAGGAGAAGAATCAAATAGGGTGGATTTCAACGAAGAAAGAGGGGAAAAGAGAAGAAGAGCTGTAAATTGATGCAAACAAGCACGAGTAAATGATAACTAGTGCACATATGACATATACATACCCCTTTCCATGGAGATATACCATCACCCTGAATTTAAAAGAGAAAAAATCAGATCAAGCAGAACGATAGTTATAACTTTTTGATGTTGAGAACATAGGAGTTAAACAAATTAATCACGAGCAATAAATTTGGCACGGCAAAAAGTTAAATAACGCAAAGTGAAAAAGAAAGAGTAAAATCTCATCTACTCTGAGTGAAAATGCTCAATAGAGTAAAGAAAGAAGCTTTACATTACAAAATAACAACCAATCAGAGGGTACCCATTAGTACCAAAAACCTCAGGCCATTAACCTAAAAAGTGACAATCAGACGACTACTGGTTATAAAGCCAAAAGAATTACATTACAAATAGAAAGATGTCATGTCTATTTCCCACACACGCTGATAACTCTGGTGTTGGGGCCAGCTTGCGTGCCTTGACTAATCCTAGGACCAATCCCACCGTCCACTATCGAGGCCCAATTAAAGATAGAGCGAAATCCCGTATGGACTGACCTGGCCCCAAGCACTTGGGATGCAGTGCTTCTGAATTGATGGCTCTATCTTCGTTCATTAAACAAGGTCTACGCTCCATTTACCAATGTAAGAGTCTTTCATTAGAAGTAAACATATAATTATGATGGCTCTCAGTTAAAACTTTCAAGTTGGAGTGAGATTTCATTTCTGCAAACAATATTAAAATCTTAAGCTTCCAGGAGACACCCATAACCTCTCTAACCAAATAACTATGTCCGACTATGCAGGTCATGTCCGTAAACACTTTTATGTAAGCCTGAACTTATTATCTTCATATCAGCCCTCCACATTACAAGTTCTTAGAACTAAAAAACCAACAATACTAAGTAACTAACCAAATAGAACGTTAGGGACAAGATCAAAGCATGCACAACTTCATGTGATGCTATGATTTGTTTACTTCCCTCTGCTCATACTGCTCAATAGAGTAATTCCTGTTTCATCTAGGCTTACAAATAACATACAAATGGAGTTTGGGGCAACCATCTCTTATGGGAAAGAAGTACACCCCCAAGAATCCCTCATGCATGAAAGCCAAGACGCACAGTGATGGCAGACAAGTGAAATGGTTTTCCTAGATAAGACCCCTAAAATATGTGCTTTTAATAGCTAAACTGAACACTTCCAGATTGACTGCAATCCCCACCAAGGATGTGCTCTCTAATCTAGCAGCACTTTCGAGACAGTTGAAGCTGTGGACTTCCGGTTAGTATTTGCCAATTCTGCTTTTGATGTGGGGTCACTAGAATTGGTGTGAAGTTGAAAGAGTAAAAAGCAAAATGTTTTAGCTTGATTAAGTGCAGACACTAAGTAGAGAGCTACAGTTCATGCAGCATGAGAAATAAAACTGTTTTTTCGAATCTCTTCTCTGGTAGGAGTAACAGAGATTTGAAAGGACTAGAAAACACAAGGAGTGTTAAACTTTTTAGCAGACGTTTTATGAAAATCAGGCTGCAATGTTTGTTGCTAGTATCCCGCAATATTTTCTTGGAGATGCATCATTTAACAAGTGAAGTGTGTTTTCAAATCAGGATACGTATCGTGAGTCGTTTTTGTTCGTTAAGGTTTCTTTTCTTTTTTTTGATAAGTAATTTTTGTTCAATATGTAATCGTAGGATACGTACTGATTTGAGATATGCGA